>NC_054867.1:1294999-1387499 GCF_018320785.1 Cheilinus undulatus | reverse complement strand
CCCACTCACAGGGACCGTGATGGCATTGTATTCAAATCCATGTCCTTTAATCTGGAGTTCTTCTCCTTCTGCAGTTCTAACAGCCTCCTCTCTTCTCTGAAGGCTTTCCTCAACACTCTGGACTGTTTCTGTGGGAATGTGTGTCCAGGACTCTGTGTGGACCAGTCCAGTTTTTCATCAAACCATGTCTCTAGTCCTTCTTTGGTCTCTGAGCCACAGTCTGCTGGAATAGAAAAGGGCCTTCCCTAAACTGTTGGGAGCATAGTATTGTCCAGAATGTCTTGGTTTGCTGAAGCATTAAGACTGGCCTTCACTGGAGATAAGGGGTCTAGTCCAGACCCTGAAAACCAGCCCCATACCATTATCCCTCCTCCACCAAACTTCTCAGTCAGACAGGTAACATTCTCCCAGCATCCTCCAGACCCAGACTCACCATCTGACTGTAAACAGAGAAGCTGATTGGTCACTCCACACCACACGTTTCGGTGTTCTTTACTCTGCTAGCTTTTAAACAAAGATCGTCTGAATATTATTTGTTTACGTTGGCGAGCTCTATTTATCCGTGAAGGAGGCTTATGAAAATGAGACTACTTCAACACCCAAAACAACCAACAAGTCCTTACTGCCTCTCCATTTCACACAAAAGTCCTCAATTTAAATGTTTGTAAAACAGTTGATGGTTTTAGCTGTACCTGATGATGCTGCTGCAGACAGCATGGATGATTCTTAACAATAACCTGCAGATCATTTCTCATCACTGATTCCCCCCCAGAGAAAGAGAAGATTTAAGGTGCTTTCAAACTCTCACTGCTGCCAGCGTTGGCTGATGATTAGTTTGACTTAGAGAGGAACAGAGCGCTCTGTCATAGCACGTCATGCAGTGCCACATGAGAACAACACGAGTCCTTCTCAGACCTGGTTTGTGGTTTGATGGATCAGATCTGCTGTCATTAGCAGCAGTTCTGTCACCTCTTTAAGAGCATCTGAACACACCTACAGCAGTGCTGCTACTGGAAACAGACATGCATCCTCTAAACATTCATTATTAACATTCACTGATCAGAGCAGTACTGTGGCTATCCTTAAACATCCTGGGAGACAGTATGACCATCCACTCCTCATATACCTGAGGAGGATGTGATGATAAACAGCCATGTTTCTGAGTCCTGACCAAACACTTCATGGCCCTGTGTTCTTTAAACCGTGGGAACTGAATGTTTTAAAACATGATATTTAAGAGTAGTTAGACTTTTGACTGATAAATGTTTATTTGGTGAATTCTTCCATCATTTTAGTTCAACTGAACAAGAATTAATCTTCTCCTCTTTTGTTCTCTTCTTGTCCTCACTGATCTTCTCCTCTGTCCTCCAACTCCGTCTGATTTCTTACCATCAGACATTTCCCCCTAACTTCAACCCTCTCCTCCAGTCCTCCTTCTGACTCCTTCCTCCCTGACTCTTTCCTCCGTAACTCCTTCCTCACTAGCTCCTTCCTCTCTGAATCTTTCTCCCTGACTCCTTCCTCTCTGACTCTTTCTCCCCGACTCCTTCCTCCATAACTCTTTCGTCCCTGACTCCTTCATCTCTGACTATTTCTCCCTAACTCCTTCCTCTCTGGCTCCTTCCTCCCTAACTCCTTCCTCCCTAACTCTTTCCTCTCTGACTCTTTCTCCCTAACTCCTTCCTCCCTAACTCCTTCCTCCCTGAATCCTTCCTCCCTGGCTCCTTCCTCTCTAACTCCTTCCTCCCTAACTCCTTCCTCTCTAACTCCTTCCTCCCTGAATCCTTCCTCCCTGGCTCCTTCCTCCAAAACTCTTTCCGCCCTGACTCCTTCTTCCCTTACTCCTACCTCCCTGTATCCTTCCTCCGTAACTCCTTCCTCTCGAACTCCTTCCTCCCTGAATCCTTCCTCTCTAACTCCTTCCTCTCTAAGTCTATCTCCCTGACTCCTTCCTCCCTGACTCCTTCCTCTCTGACTCAGTCCTCACTAACTCCTTCCTCCCTGACTCCTTCCTCTCTGACTCTTTCTCCCTGACTTTTCCTCCCTGACTCCTTCCTTTCTGAATCTTTCTCCCTGACTCCTTCGTCCCTAACGCCTTCCTCTCTGCTCTCTGGCTCCTACCTCCCTGACTCCTTCCTCTCTGACTCTTTCTCCCTGACTCCTTCCTCCCTAACTCCTTACTCTCTAACTCCTTCCTCCCTGACTCCTTCCTCTCTGACTCTTTCTCCCTAACTCCTTCCTCCCTAACTCCTTACTCTCTAACTCCTTCCTCCCTGACTCCTCCCTCCCTGGCTCCCTCCTCCCAAACTCTTTCATCCCTGACTCCTCTCTCCCTAACTCCTTCCTCTCGAACTCCTTCCTACCTAACTCTTTCCTCTCTGACTCTTTCTCCCTAACTCCTTCCTCTCTAACTCCTTCCTCCCTGATTCCTTCCTCCCTGGCTCCTTCCTCTCAAAATCTTTCCTCTCTGACTCCTTCCTCCCAAAATCTTTACTCTCTGACTCCTTCCTCCCTAACTCCTTCCTCCCTGACTCCTCTCTCCCTAACTCCTTCCTCCCTACCTCTTTCCTCTCTAACTCCTTCCCCTCTGACTCTTCCTCCCTGACTCCTTCCTCCCTCACTCCTTCCTCCCGGTATCATTCCTCCCTAATTCCTTCCTCTCAAACTCCTTCCTCTTTGACTCTTTCTTCCCTGGCTCCTTCCTCCCAAAATCTTTCCTCCCTGACTCCTTGCTTCCTAACTCCTTCCTCCCTGACTCTTTCCTCCCCGACTCCTTCCTCCCTAACTCCTTCCTCCCTGACTCTTTCCTCCCCGACTCCTTCCTCCCTAACTCCTTCCTCCCTGACTCTTTCCTCCCTGACTCCTTCCTCCCTGACTCCTTCCTCTCTGTATCCTTCCTCCCTAACTCCTTCCTCTCGAACTCCTTCCTCCCTGACTCCTTCCTCCAAAACTCCTTCCTCTCTGACTCTTCCTCCCTGACTCCTTCCTCCCTGACTCTTTCCTCCCTGACTCCTTCCTCCCTAACTCCTCCTCCCTAACTCCTTCCTCTCTGACTCTTTCCTCCCTGACTCCTTCCTCCCTAACTCCTTCCTCCCTGACTCTTTCCTCCCTGACTCCTTCCTCCCTGTATCATTCCTCCCTAACTCCTTCCTCTTGAACTCCTTCCTCCCTGACTCCTTCCTCCCGACTCCTTCCTCCCTAACTCCTTCCTCTCTCACTCTTCCTCCCTGACTCCTTCCTCCCAACTCCTTCCTCCCAACTCCTTCCTCCCTAACTCCTTCCTGTCTGACTCTTACTCCCTGACTCCTTCCTCCCTTACTCCTTCCTTCCCCCCTTTTTTCTGTCCTTCATCCCCTGAGGTCTCCCGC
Source organism: Cheilinus undulatus (assembly GCF_018320785.1). Classification (NCBI taxonomy): domain Eukaryota; kingdom Metazoa; phylum Chordata; class Actinopteri; order Labriformes; family Labridae; genus Cheilinus; species Cheilinus undulatus. The sequence continues at coordinate 1,384,131 of NC_054867.1, read as the reverse complement.
CTTTCTTCCTCCCCATTTTTCTCTCCATCTCATCTTTCCTCAGAAAGTCCTTCTTCTTGTGATTGTCGGCGTCTCCCACCTTCAATCTGTCGTTTCCAGGGAAACTGGAGACCACCGGGAAGACGAGGGAATGTGAACAAACACAGAGCTCTGCATACATTCATCAGAGACAGAGAGCTGGAGGCTCTGCTCACTGGTGGATTCTCACTGAAACATCACCATTTTGGGCTTTATTTGCGTAGAGGAAAGACTTTTTAAAATGTTCCCTTAATCAATGAAGTCTTGATCGACGACTCAGCCAATTGATTGAAAACATTACATTGATTCACATCTTTTTTTTCAGAATTTTTATGTAATCAAACTTGAAGTAAATTTCCCTTGAGCATGCTCAGTAGAGACTTCCCCTGAGTTTGATGACCAGTCTCTTCAGATGCATGAATGTATGAGTTACACAAGGCATGGAATTTGTTAAAGAATCCTCAGAGGAAACGCCACCTGCCCAGTAATCATGAACAGACCTCACAGACCTCGGTCTGCCACCCCACTGAGAGCCCTCATTAACATAAAATATGTTCAGTTTTTGGAGGGCATGAACGTCTTTCATTCTTTTTCTGTCCTTTTTGTCTCTGCTGGGTTCCATGACACAATCACAGGTGTACGGACACAGATCCTTCATGGGCCGTCTCTGATGCAGCACCAGGATGTGACTTTAGGCTGACTGAGTCTTTACCTAAAGAAGTTAGGTTTCTCTTTTCTGATCACATATTCCTCTGGCCTCCTAAAGGTGTTTCTCTGAAACATTCTGCTACCCAGACAGCCTTTGTTCACATCTAATCTGCATTTCAAATTGACACGTGCAAATAAAAAGCATTCTGCTTATTGCGCTAAAATATTACAGATGATGTTAACAATCTGACAGTGGCCAATCACAAAGCAGATCAGACCGAAGACCAAGAACACGCCCAGGTGTCCCTCTTTGAACCTGACATGGATGGAAGAGGTGGGCTCAGGTACGGGTCCATCGCTCTTCTATGAGCACGAGCACAGGAGCTTAGTTCAGACATGGCCGCTCCTTAGCAATCGCTTTAAACCAGTGGTTCTCAACCCTTTGGGGTCGCGAGACACTGAGAGGGGGTCTCCAGTTTCCCTAAAAAACTAAGAATGTTTTTGTAATTACACTGTTGTCACTCTACACAAATTTAGCCAAATTTTAATCCATTTTCATCACTTTTTCCCATTAGTTAAAAACCTATTTTTGCCCATTTTAATCCCTTTCCACCACTTTTTCCTTACTTTTAAACCAATTCTTAAGCCTAATGTTGCCTCTGTTGACCCATTATAGCCACTTTAAACCCCATTTTACCACTTTTTACACCCATCTTGCCCATTTTAACCACTTTTCCCTATCTTATATGCCAATTGTTGGCAGTTTAACCAGTTTCTGCCAATATTTGCCTTTTATCCTTTCTCAGTTAAAACTTTTTGCCCAGTTTATATCGATTTTTCATCCTATTTCACCAAATTTCCACCCATTTTTGCCCATTTGAAGCCTTATCAGCCACTTTTTAACTTCTTTTATTACTATTTATGCCCATTTGGCCTTTTTTAATCTTTTTTGCAATTTTAATCTAATTTTTGCCACTTCTAACACATTCCTGCTACTTTCAAAATCCAATCCAATTACAGCTCATTTTCCACATTTTTTGCCCTTATTAACCCATTTTAATTCTTTTTTTTTTTTTTTTAACAAACGGGATTTACATTTTTAAGAAGGCTATTCACTTCACAAATGATTTTACTGCCGTTGCATCTCATCTCACTGACTCTAACCTGTGTTCACCTGTAAGTCAGAACAGACCGTTTATCAACAGGATTCTGATGATTTCTGCCTTCTGTTGAGGAAAAATGTGAACAAACTGCTGCACCAGGGAACAGGTTTAGTTGTGACGCAACACTCTGTACCATTTCCTGGCGTGACTGCATTTATATCTAAATCCCACCGTGCCAGAGTCCACCTCCCCATGTAAGCATCGGGTTCATTTGCATTCACACTGACCAAAACCAACCAAACTCCGGCTCAAGTGTACTCAGATCCGGGACCAGGCCGGGCGATTCTGGACTTCAACACATTAAACACTCTCAGCAAATGTGCCAAGAATGTGGCCGTACCTGCAGATTTCACATACTCTGTTGCATGCACCGCAGTCTGCTGCAGCTGACGGTGGACTTCAACCACTAGACGTGTTTTTAGAGCATCAACCAGCGGGGGAACTTCTAGATAACAGGGGAACTATGAGTTAGCAAGGGAGATCTCTGTAGATGGAGTATGTGGAATCTAAGGGTTAGATCATCATAGAGAAAAACGACGGGGTTTAAAGACTCCTCTAGTGTCACTCTGGTTCATGATGATGCAGCAAAATGTGGTTTAGGGCTAAAATGCATACACTATATTGCCAAAAGTATTCACTCACCCATCCAAATAATGTAAATCAGGTGTTCCAGTCACTTCCATGTCCACAGGTGTATAAAATCATCACCTAGGCATGCAGACTGTTTCTACAAACATTAGTGAAAGAATGGCTCGCTCTCAGGAGCTCAGTGAATTCCAGCGTGGTACTGTGATAGGATGCCACCTGTGCAACAAGTCCAGTGGTGACATTTCCTGGCTCCTAAAGTCATCTGTCAGTGGTATTATAACAAAGTGGAAGCCATTGGGAACGACAGCAACTCAGCCACCAAGTGGTAGCCCACGTAAAATGACGGAGTGGGGTCAGCGGATGCTGAGGTCATAGTGCTCAGAGGTCGCCAACTTTCTGCAGAGTCAATGGCTACAGACCTCCAAACTTCATGTGGCCTTCAGATTAGCTCAAGAACAGTGGTAGAGAGCTTCATGAATGGGTTTCCATGCTAACAGCTGCATCCAAGCCATACATCACCAAGTGCAATGCAAAGCGTGGATGCAGTGGTGTAAAGCACGCCGCCACTGGACTCTAGAGCAGTGGAGACGCCTTCTCTGGAGTGACCAATCACGCTTCTCCATCTGGCAATCTGATGGACCAGTCTGGGTTTGGCGGTTGCCAGGAGAACGGTACTTGTCTGACTGCATTGTGCCAAGTGTAAAGTTTGGTGGAGGGGGGATTATGGTGTGGGCTTGTTCTTCAGGAGCTGGACTTGGCCCCTTAGTTCCAGTCAAAGGAACTCTGAATGCTTCAGCATACCAAGAGATTCTGGACAATTCCATGCTCCCAACTTTGTGGGAACAGTTTGGGGATGGCCCCTTCCTGTTCCAACATGACTGTGCACCAGTGCACAAAGCAAGGTCCATAAAGACATGGAGGAGAGAGTTTGGTGTGGATCAACTTGACTGGCCTGCACAGAGTCCTGACCTCAACCCCATAGAACACCTTTGGGATGAATTAGAGTGGAGACTGAGAGCCAGGCCTTCTGGTCCAACATCAGTGTGTGACCTAACAAATGTGCTTCTGGAAGAATGGTCAAAAATTCCCATAAACACACTCCTAAACCTTGTGGAAAGCCTTCCCAGAAGAGTTGAAGCTGTTATAGCTGCAGAGGGTGGACCGACGTCAGATTAAACCCTATGGATTAAGAATGGGATGTCACTGAAGTTCATATGAGAGTCAAGGCAGGTGAGCCAATACTTTTGGAAATATATTCAAATTCAGGCCTTGTGTTTGACGACACAATCGAGCCAAATCTCACTGAACTCAGGCCGTCTGACCCGTCCTACAGAGCTCCTTTACCTGCTGTAATTCATCAGAACCCTGACACAAACTCAGACTGAAGAGTTTAGCTCCTTTAGCTCACACAGAAACACATCTGAGTCGTTTTAACCCAAATATATCCACTAAACCCTGCATGCTTTTCCTCTGAATAACTCTGAATGAGACTTCTGCATCCTCTAATAGAAGAATCCGACCCTGCTGCTGCTGCTGACTATGACAACCTTTACTGTAAATGTGGTTTCAATGAAACATGAAAATGCTGCTCCTCTGTTAATAAATGTGTAGAGAAAATTATTCTGTCTCTCCGCTCATCCTTTAACACGTCACAGATGGCTGATGGGAGATTTAGAGCTCACACAAACACAGACATGACTGGACTCACTCAGAAAAACACGCTCTTGTTGTGACGGACGCCTGAGTGTCAAAGTAAGAGCAGGATTTCTCATATTTGCAAATCAAATGAAGAAACATAAATAATTCAGATGTCCTGCAGACTCGCAGCAGCAGAGCGAGCCGCGCTGACAGACGTGTTCATCATGGAGGGAGGTAAACGTGTGAGCGAGCCTGAGGAGCTCCAACGGCTGCAAACACTGAAATAAAATAACAGGACTTTAGTCTTTATACCCCAGAGAGATCTGTGAGGATTTACTCCAGCAGGAGCATGCTAACAGGATCACAGGATGGTTCTAACATGCTGAGGTTCAGCTTTCATGGCTCTAGTATCACCTGCTGAGTTAGAATGCTATCATGCTAGCACAAAGGAAATCCAGTTCCGTTTGTGTTGTATTCTGCATGAGAGTTGCATGATTATCTGGATCACTGAGGGCTCTATCATACATCCCGTAGGTTCTCTGCAGATGATGTCATGCCACAGCAGGGAACTCCAGACCGGGGCAGAGGTGGTTTCTGCAAAGAGAGGTGCTAACACAATGTAAGGGTTTTGTGTTGTTTATGTGCCACTCTAGTAAGGTGAAAAATGTTCTTAAGCTACTTTTGTGTCCTAAAGTTGTGACACATTCAGGCAAAAACAGGTTTAAAAAGTTCAAAAAGACATGGCGGCACACATGGATAAATAAATAAATACATTTAGTGCCTGGAAAATGTGCAGATGGCCTGTTTCCAGCAGGTGGTCTGGTCCAGTTTGTCCCTGGTTTTTCTTGTGTTTTTACTGCTTATGTCTGTCCAGTCTCACTCCTGGTGATGGGAGGAGTCACGAGGACATCCTTACTCAGTCGTTTCCTCCACCAGGTTTATTATCAGAGTTTCCATCAACCCTATAAGTGCCCAAGACACAAAATTGCAACCAGCAACACTGCTGAATTAAACAGGCTCTAGCTGCAAATATGGGCCCTAATGTTGTTACTACTTTACACCAGGAGATGGCGGACTTGAGTAACTTCAATCCCAGCAGCATTTGTGGGTGTGTTTCTATTCAAACTTTTGGATGGAGAGAATCTGAATATGCACCGCCGGCCGAGGAGACGAGGAAGTGGTAGAAGTGGTTGTAGTCAGTGGGTAAAAGAGAAAAGAGCAAATTTTAGCGAGAATCAGTCGTCTGGTGAGACCGAGACGTCGGAGCCACATGCAGCACACACAGAAGCTGATGCTTTTCCTCCCCGGGGCTGGGGTGGGCGTAATTGGCGAATGCCGATGAGGGGACGTGGTGGGGGTTTCAGGGGTGGTCAATACACGACGTTCAGTTGTCTGGTGAGATCGAAACTGCCTTGTGACTGTGAGCAGCCAACGCGAGTCTGTGCGCCATGAGAGTCCACAAGCAGCACATAGCGGGGACGTGGTCATTCTTGGACTTTAGAGGAGCATTTCAACAAGTAAACAGGTATTTCTGATCATTTATATCTTGATTTTTAAAATGATGTTCATGGTTTTTATACAGGGTAAAAGGCCTCTCAGAGCCCACCTACAGTACCCCCAGGGCCTGCCACACTTTGGTAAGCTCTCCTCTAGACTCTGGTCCCCCTTCATCAGTGTAGACCTGTAGGAGGTCTGCAGGACTGAGTCCTCAGTGATCTGGATCACCTCCTAACCAGGTAGACCAGTTCACCTGGAGTATAAATCTGAGGTGTAGGGATCACAGCAGATGGATGTAGAGATCTTCTGATGACGACTGCAGCGTACAGCGCCACCTAGAGCTTTAACAGACTAAACACTACATGATCACTGATTCATAACCGCCTAATCAAGCATTCAGACGCCACTGGGATCACATGACTACAAACAACCTATAGACAGCCAGACAGTCAGTGTTAATCCAGCACTAGAGTTAAACTCAGCTCTGCATGAGTTTATAAGACTCTCACAGCTAAGCTGTCTGTAAAGGAAACAGGGTACAGTTCCTGGGGCCCGGGGTCATGGAGGGACCCTGGAGGTTAGCAGAGACAGAGTTTACCCGACTGAGAGGGGTCTGGTCTCTCAGAGACCCTATCTCTCTGACGGCCACTCTCTCAGACCGTTTATCTGAGACGTCGCCTATTTCAGAGTGGAAGTGCTACGCAGCGGAAATTTTTATTCAACTTTATTCATAAACAAAGTCTGGCGATATATTCACGAAATAACCAGGTTATAAACTCAACATTTCATAGATGAAACAAAGGTCTGGGATTAAATCAGGTATAGATCTGCTTTACAAGTCTTTGCTTGAACGGTGGCTCACTTTAGCTACGTTAGCTTTAGCTAAAGCTAACAGCTATGCTTGCTACATAATTAACATTACTACATAAACAAATGTAGCTTAGTGAGCCTTAGCAATGTGTAGTAAACGTAGCTAAGGCTAATATAGCCATGTTAATAACATAGCTACCTTGCTTACATGGCTGCTTTGTGGGTTAAGCTTTGGCTACATTAGCTAGGTTAGCTCTATTAGCTATAGCTGAGTTAGATCAAGTTTAGATGTTATAACACATTAACCCTTTAAAGTTTGTTGTATCGTATTTGATACACACTTTTATGATACCTCTATCTAATCAATATGATCAATAAATTACTGAAAAAACTTATGAATACAGTCTGATAAATGATAAAATGCCCTCAAGTGGATTATTAGTTACCAAAAACACCTGATCTATCAAATGAGATACTATATATATATATATATATATATATATATATATATATATATATATATATATATATATATATATATATATATATATATATATATATATATATATATATATATATATATATATATATACATATATATATGTTAAATTATATGGAAATTTGGATTTTTTTTTTTTTTTAGGATTTCGGTAGAAAGTTAAATGAACATTTCAGTCCTGAAAAATGAGAATTTTCTGGCTATAATTTGTGTTTCCAGGCTTTAAAGGGTTAAAGTGTACTTTGACCACTATAACATGTTTTGTCCTGGGGGTTAAATTCTAACATTTAGTCTTATTCTGTGGCAGGTTAAAGCTAATTTTTAACATTAGATTGTTATTTCCTGTTAAAGCATGGTTGATTATTGGAGCAGTAACAACACATTCTGCTGAATAATTCTCCCTAAAACTAAATAACTGTTAAAGTGGAGTATTAAATTGATAGGAGCAGACATGCAGCCTCTGCACCAGAGGGATTCTGAGCCTTTTTATTTGACTTGGATATTTTAGTCTGAACCAGCAGGTTTGGCTAAGATCGATGCTTTATACTGGCTGTTTTTCTCACGTTGGGTCATTTTTGGTTCATGTTCTGGGCTTTATGTGAATCTCTAATACTAGGACCATGGTTTTCTCTGTGTATTTGTTGTCTGTGGTTCAGAAAACAGCTGACCCAAGGTAAAAACTCCTCATCCATGCTGGTCCGTCTTTGAAAGCTTCTCAGGGTTAAAATAAAGGAGGCAGTGGGAGGATGTTTTGGTCAGCTGACACGCTGAGATGGACAGAAGTAAATCAGATTTCAGATCTGAGAGACAAAGACAGAAGAAGATGGACTCCCATCACAGTGAGCGGCTCAGTAACAAACCGATGAAGGTGCAGATCTCTGCTCCAGCCTTCAGAACTCACAGCCCTGACACACGTTTGCTCTGCTGCTGTCTCTAAGGTGAAGATGTTAACGCTAAAACGTGCAGAGAATCTACTTCTGAACAGTAAATACAGTTTAAATCCTAAATGAGGTTTCAGCTCCTCATGATCATGAAAAGAGATTAAATAACTGTGCTGTTTTTACTGTTGTTATCTTGAGACATTGATTATTCTAACTTATTTTCCCTTACTGCCTGTCCTCCACAGTTCAGAATGATTTGATGCACTTGTTGTGAAATCAGTGAGGAATCCAGCGGTGCTCCGGGTCACCCTTGACCTCTAGATCTGTGTGATGATGGGGGGGGGGGGCCAGGCCATGGGCACATATTTTTGTTAGAAAAAGTGATTTTTGCACAATGTGTGTCCTTAAATCAAAGGATAAGGAGTTCAGTGTTAAAGACACGTAAACATCAGGTTCTTTTCTCCATCTGAGGTTGATTTCCTGTTCATTTCAGTGTTATTCTGTCATATAAACATCCATAGTTCTTATTTCACTCCATTTTCCTGTCACATAAAAACGATTTAAGACGTTTTCTTAGGCTTTCAAAATATTCATCTCTGATTCTCAGGACATAAAGCTAGTTTCTCCGAGGTACCAAGCCAGTTCCTCAGGAAATGACCAGGATTTCCATACTAACCATGGAAAAGGGAATACAAACATGTATGCATGCCCTCCTGTAACTACGGGCTTTTCAAACACGTTTCTGTCCCGTCTGTCTGCTCAGTCATGATTTACTACGCCTAAGATCCACATTGGAAAATCATGAAATGAGTCTAGTTGAATTATTATTTTCCTAGTTTAATGTGCAGTGTTGTATGTGAAGGTGAAGATGCCCACCAGCTGAGAGCCACTGCTCTAGACGACGTCACCTTTTCAGACACTTCCCTAATAATGTAAAGATCCTACTGTCATATGAACACACCAACATGGAGGCGTTCACTGATGAGCTCTCAGTAATTATAAAGAACTCCTCCACTCACGTTGCATCACAGCCGCCCTCTATCAGCACGCTCATCAGAAAGGCTTCGTCTCATTGGTCGATCTTAAAGGCTCTTCTTTCACGTCTATAAAGTCTGCAAATCTACTGAGATGAACAAAGGAACTCCTAGCTATGCATGCTGTGAAATCTGTACATGACGGTTTAGTACAACCCCTAAATCCAAAAAAGTTGGGCCACTGTGTAAAAAATAAATAGAAAAATAAAAAGAGGTCAAGGAGTGTCCAATCTTATGAAGCCATTTTACTCACAGTAGAACATAAACAACATATCAGATGTTAAATGTCAGACCAGTTCAGGACCTGGACTCTCCTCCCGTGAAGCCATGCTGTTGTGATGGATCTGGTCTGTGGTTTAGCGTGGTCTTGCTGAAATAGTGGCAGCCTTCCCTGACAGAGACGTTGTCTGGATGGCAGCATATGTTGCTCTAAAAGCTCTCTCTACTTTTCAGCATTGATAGTTCCTTTCCAGATGTTAGAGCTGCCCACGCCATAGGCACTAATGCAACCCCATACCATCAGAGATGCAGGCTTTAGACCTGAGCCAGGAGAACAAGCTGGATGCTCCCTCTCCTCTTTAGTCCACAGGACACGGCGTCTGTGGTTTCCTCACAGCAAAACCTGGAGTGTTGAAATCTCAGCGTTAAACATTTCAGAGCTGATTTTAAGCCCCTTAGTGTTAATTTAACTCCAATCTGAGTGAAATAGTCTTCAGTATTGGAGTTAGTTGACTGTGTTAATGCATTCAGTGTTTAACTCTGTAGTGAGTCAGTTGGTCCAAACACTTTACTCTGCCACTTCAAATCTGGGTTGCAGAGTTTTCCCATCATGCGTTGTGTGTTTAGATGTGTTTTAGGTGTTGTTAGATGTATTTATGTGTTTTTGGTGGACTAATGTTGTTTTTGATGTTAGCTACATCTGCACCATGTGTGACATTGTCTGTTGAGACACACCCCAAATGTGGTTAGGCTTGATCTAAAGAGAGGAAATAAAGGCTGATAGAAAATGCCTCCCGATTTTGCAGAAGGCTCTTACCACCATGCCAAGCAGAGAATCCCTGACTTTCCTACATACTGTGTGTTCCATTTCAGACGACAAGTTGTGGTAATTATGGCAAATGTGCTATATTAAAATCTACCAAAAATCTTGTTGAGCAACAGTAACACTGGTTAGTGTTAGGGAGAGTCAATTTTTAATTCTGAAAATAGTCAATAATGACCCTTTATTAGTGTTAAGGTACCAACTCTCTAAAAATAGTTAAATCAACACTCTGTGGTGTGGACCCTTATATACACTGTGAAAGTGTTGGTATTAACTCTGACAGTGCTATTTTGAGTATGCAGGATTTGCTGTGCTCTGACCACAGAACAGTTTTCCATTTTTCCTCTGACCACAGAACAGTTTTCCATGTTTCCTCTGACCACAGAACAGTTTTCCATGTTTCCTCTGACCACAGAACAGTTTTCCATGTTTCCTCTGACCACAGAACAGTTTTCCATGTTTCCTCTGACCACAGAACAGTTTTCCATGTTTCCTCAGTCCATGTTAAATGAGCTTTGGTCCAGAGAAGACGGACCTCGGTGTTTCTGGATCCTGGTCACATATGGCTTCTTCTCTCCATGATCAGCTTTAACTGTCATTGGTGGATGGCACGGCCAACTGTGTTGACAGACGATGATTTCTGGAATGTTCCTGAGCCCATGCAGTGATTTCACTACAGAATCATGCCTGTTTTTAATGCAGTGGCCCCTGAGGGCCCCTTCAGCCTTGTCCCTTGCTCTCAGAGATTTCTCCAGATTCTCTGAATCTGTTGATGATATTATGGACTGGAGATGGAGGAAATTCAAAGTCTGAGCTGTTTTATGTTGAGGAAGATTTTTCTGAAATTGTTCCACTATTTTTAGCCTCAGTTTTTCACAGATTGGTGAACCTCTGCCCATCTTTACTTCTGAGAGACTCTGCCTCTCTAAAATGCTCCTTTTATACCCAGTCATGTGACTGACCTGTTGATGATTAACCTCATTAGTTTTTCATTAGTACCACTTACTTTTCCAGCCTTATGTTGCCCCGTCCCTACTTTTTTGAGATGTGTTGCTGCCTTCAAATTCAAAATAAGCAAATATTTTTCCTGAAATGTTAAAATGCCTCAGTTTAACATCTGATATGTTGTTTCTAATCTACTGTAAATCAGATTTGGGTTCATGATATTTGACAATCACTGACTTCTGGCTTTATTTACATTTTACACAGCGTACCAGCTTTTTTGAAAATGGGGTATTAAATGATGGTGATAATGAGGGGAGCTCACTGAGGACCTGAGGGCAGTCTGCTAGACTTTCTTAAGTTTTGAATGTTTACGTCTGTTGATTTTTGCTGTTGGCCGTTATCGACCTCGTTGTCTTTGTTAATTGGTTAACGATTCATGCAACTGAAGTTCTGATTGGCTCTCTCCACCTCTGCTTGTTTTAACAGATGGTTCTGTGGTTAAAGTTCAAACAAAGGTCAGCGCCGTGTCCTTTATAAAGTCATTAAACGACATTCAGAAAAAGGTCATAATCTTAATCTGCTGCTGTTTAATCCCTATAATACGCCCCTCTCTTTACATTAGCCCTGAGGAATCCTCATGTTCAGTTAAAATGTACAGATAAAGACGGAAAAGTCGAGCTGTCCTTTGGATTCTCCTCTCTGATGTGTCAAAGCTGGCGCTGAATGAAAACGCGTCGACTCCTGACAGATACCACGTCTCATGTTTGAAGGTTTTTATCTGACGTCCACATCCCGACCGCACAGAAACGTTCCTGAAAGCCTCCCCGACTCCGAGCGACGTGTTTAGAAACAATCCTGGGAGCAGAGAGGGATCAGAGCAATAAAAATCACAGCGGGCCGGGTTTATGTGCTGGAGAAAAACAACCTCCCCGGAGCCCAGGCCTCTCATGGTCCAAAGCTGCTAAGCTAATTAGCCTCGCTCTCAATCTAATCTGTGGATGCTGCGAGCTGCTTCTGATGTCTTTCAGCCCGAGGTAATGGACAATAATTAGCACCATTGATTTTCTACACTGGGAGGGGGCGGGGAGGGGCTGTTAATAGTCCTGAGAGGGGAGAGGGAGACGAGATGGACAGATGAAACCCACTGAAAACATCTCCATTAAAATACATCAGGAGGAGAGTTAGACGGCCGCTGGTACACAGAGTGACGGGAAAAAGAGGGATTAAAAGACGGACTAAGGAGAGAGAGAAACCAGGGAGAGAGGAGGCTTCTTGGAGATTTTAAGACATAAATAGAGAAATTAGATTGTTTGTTAAACTGCAGGAGGACGAGGAGATGATCAGGTCTGCATGAATCCTGACTTAAACCATCCTAACACAAACCTTTAGTTTGGATTCAAAAATAAAGTTCTAAGCTACCCCCCCGCTCTAGTAAAGCTGCCCATATGATACATAATGTGGTGTGGTTCCCTCCACAGAGCCCTCCTAGGAGACAACGCTAGCTAAAGTGTCCTGGCGAACGCCCTCCCACTGACAAAAGTCATCAAATGTCATTAGGGTGTCCTTCATGTGTACAAAACAAGCTAACGTGCTCTATACCATGACCTCCCACAGGGGTGGTTAGCTGCTATTCCACTGTACAACACATGCTTGAGCACCCTTAACACATCCAGTGGACAGACCCTGGCTAGGTGCCCTTAAGGGTCCCTTCCAGTGGGTCAAATATGGCCAAAAGCACTCCAAGTTGCCTTTCAAGAGGAAAAAACCTGGTTCAGGCCTCTACGCTGCACTGCAAATGGACAAAACACGTAAAGTCCTCAATACAGTGGAGAAAAAAATGCCCTCCAGCTCTCCTCTCAGTTGGCAAACACGGTTAAGTCCTCTTTACATTACCTTTCCAGTGGACAAACAAGGGTAAGAGCGCTTTACGGTGCCCTACAAACACACAAAAGTGTTTGAGAGCCCTCCAGGATGACCGTTAAGTGGACAAATGTGAGAGAACAGCCACCAGGAAGGCCTAACTAACATGATAACATGGCCTTCATATAGATTTATCCAGTGGAAAATTATGGTTGATCATTCTTTACAGAGAGATTCAGTGGATAAAACTGACCATCATGGGGACTCAGCGTTCTCTGTCAGAGGCTCTCAAATGTGGAACGCACCACCAACTGAAATGAAATGAACACATTCAGACCGTTAATAAAAGTGTCAAAACTAAATCAGAGATGTCAGCGTCTTAACTACTTCATGTCTGCTGTAATTTTATCCAACTATGATGGTGTTTTACCATTTAGTCTTTAACAGCTCTTATTTTCTGTCTGTGATTTTTATATAAACTTGAAGTTTCTCCTTCGACCTTTCTTGCTTCCTTTTCCTAAGAGCCTACAGTGAAACTAGCTTTATTCTCCACATGTGAAACACTAGGTTCTTTCAGCCTGTTAGTGAAAAGCTGAAGTTCTACTATGTAAATGTCACTGTCCCTATCACATACATTTAATAAATAAAATTAAAAAGTATTCTTTAGTCCCTTTACAGTGCCCTCTGAGTGGACAAACATGGTTTGGGCCCCTTTATAAGACCTTGAAGTTGAAAACTCATGGTTGAGTCTTCCTTCAGTGTTCTTCCAGTGGACAAAGATGGTTAAGGTCCCTGTAGGATGGCGAGACGTGGCTTAGAGCCCTTTACAGTGGACTGAACATGGAAAAGACAGCTTCACACTGCCCTTCCAGTAGAAAACATGTTAAAGAGTCAATTCTGATCCCTTCAAGTGCCAAAACATGCTTCAGTGTTGTCTGGGGCGTCATTCCAGCAGGAGCCGGATTCTGAATGTAGGTCTAACCTGAGAGTCCAACAGGGTCCACATTTAACCACAGACTGTCAACCTCAGTTTCAGCAGCAATGAATTATGACTCAGCACTGATCATAAATGATTCTGAGATTAAAAAAAGGTAAAAATGATCATTTTAAAGGCTCAAAATCTGAGATTAAGTCAAACTTATTAGTTCAATGTAAAAACAGGAAATGAAAAGTCCAAATAATGTTTTTAAAGGGCAAATATATGAGATAAAAGTCCAAATCATGAGTTTAAAGGTCAAAATATGAGCTAAAATTTAAAAATTTGAATCTAAAAACTTAAAAATATGAGAATTTAAAAATGTGAATCAAAAAGGTCAGAATATTGAAATCAAAAGACGAAGTCATACTTTTGAGTTGTAATTGTGACATGCAAAATTGAAAACATGAAAGGAAAACACTTTTACTTTTGCTCATTTTCATAACTTAACGAGGATATTTGAAATCAAGGTTTAGTTTACATTTTTATACTGAAGGAAACCTGCAGACCTCATACTGGTGGATCAGTTAAAATAAAAATATGATATGATCGTGGATTTGACTGTTCCACGGGCCGGATTTGGCCCCCGGGCCTTGAGTTTGACACCCCTAAAACATCCTGAGTCCGCCATGAGGCCTGACCAGCAGAGCAAACTCCTCTGGTCAGGAGCCGGCCGTACCCCGCACTTAAAGGATACAGGACGTTCCTTAAAGACTGCATGTTTGGATGCTGGTCTTCATTTTCAGCTCCAACTGTTCCTGTGTAAATGTCACTCCAGTCGTGCAGAAAGGAGCAAAAACAAAGTAAATGTGCAATAAGGTTGCTTTAAACTGCAAAGACGGTATGTTCTGATAGACAAACATAACTGCTGGATTCACGTAACGCTCAGGTCTGTTGTCGTTCTGCTGGTTTGTCTCTAAGCTCTCTCTGCCTCTCCTGCAGAGCTGTTTTCTTCTCCACAACAAAACCTCTTCATCAACAACATCCTCCTGTGTGTGCTCCTCTCTGATTCCCCCCTAAATGAGCTAACCCATCCTCTGTTTTCCATCTCAATGACTCCTCTTCATCTGGATGCAGCTGAAAGCAGCCAGTGCTTTGTCTGAATCACTGAGTAGTGTGAATGTACGGGGCCAAGTGTTTAGACATTTCTCTGACACATGTTCAGAATATCACTAACTTTACTGTCAACAAGATATGAACACGTGAGCACAGAACACTTCCAAACAACCTGCTGACCTTAAATTAGTTATTTCAACTAGTATTTCATCTTTCTGTGAATAAGAGAGCAAATAAACCCATAGTCTTCTATTCACTGTTGGTAAGAACCTTTAGAGTCTATACAACATTCCATCCTCTGCCTCTGAAGATGACATCATCCTTTAAAGTCTATACAACATTCCATCCTCTGCCTCTGAAGATGACGTCATCCTTTAAAGTCTATACAACATTCCATCCTCTGCCTCTGAAGATGACGTCATCCTTTAAAGTCTATACAACATTCCATCCTCTGCCTCTGAAGATGACATCATCCTTTAAAGTCTATACAACATTCCATCCTCTGCCTCTAAAGATGATGTCATCCTTTAAAGTCTATACAACATTCCATCCTCTGCCTCTGAAGATGACGTCATCCTTTAAAGTCTATACAACATTCCATCCTCTGCCTCTGAAGATGACGTCATCCTTTAAAGTCTCTACAACATTCCATCCTTTTCTGTACCACACAATACATATTTCCTTAATAGCATATCACAGTCTCCTTTAAAATCCTTTTTATGACAATGAGGGAGAAAAGCAGTTAAAGAGGCACCACTAGCCTTTAGCTGGTGGCTAACTGGCCCACCAAAAATTCCTATCAGCAGCACACAGCATGAACACAGAGGGGGGAGGTGCAGGATGGCATTATTAATCCATAATAATGCAAACTCAAAGATGAATAAAATGTAATCATGATGTGTTCAAATGTCACTCAGTTAAAGGTAAATGTAGAACAGCTGTTTGGAGGTGGCATTTGTTTTTTCTTATTAATAAAAAACATATTAAAGTTCCTCTAAAACTAGAATCTCTGCCTGCCAAAGAGCAACAGTTCAATAATCAGACAAAAGCATCAATAGTGGAGGTGATGATGGTCCAGGTCAATAAGGCGCACTGATTAGTTTGTCAATACCAATAAAAGCCAACGATCCCGTCCCTAGCTGTGGTCCTGGACAGTATTGGGTTTGTTTAGAACAGACAGAGTCAGAATAAGGGGCTGCTGCCTCAGTAACTCAGCAGTAATTCTACTGAAGGCAGAAGGGCTGACATGTTTACTCCTGCTGGTCGGCTCATCAGCTCCAGTGGCAGAGATGCCCATTTACCTGTTGTTCCTGGCTGCATTTTCTCTCCTGGGTTTATTTTAGGGAATGTATATCTGTGTGAGACTGTGCTCTGTTTCTGCAGGGCTAGACTCATACGTAGGCCGGGAAGTTTCACATGAATGCATATTCAAAACGCTGAGCATTAACAGAAGTTATGGTTGCAAAAAACTACAACACAGGAGGCCCAGCATGAATGCATATTCAAAATTCTAGGTTAATAAAAAAAACACAAACACACAGCTTTGGAACAGACGTGGCCCAATGGACACATTCACTCAGACAGACTACGGCGTTGGACAGCATTCAGGTGTAGCGTAGACTGAGAGATATCTGTTACACTAACAGTAACCTTTAGATACCATTTCACCCTCTCCCTGCTCTTTCTTAAACCCAGCCACAGTCTGACACAGCAGCTGTTGGTTGGAAAAATATGTTCACAGGTTTTCTGTGACATCTCTGCTTACACCTGTTTAAGAAGTTGTTTCATCAACAGTGGCTCACTTTTGCTTCATTAGCTTTTGCTAAAGCTAACATAGCTACTCTTGCTACTTAACAAATGTTTCTACATAAGCATATGTAGCTAAGCTAGCTATAGCAACATGAGCTTTAAAAAATGTAGCTAAAGTTTGTGTGGGTTTGTAGACAACTTTTGGAGAATAGCTTTAGCTAAATCAGCTACAAAACTATGTTGGTTACGTAGCTTACAGTTACATAGCTAACATAGCTTTGTTAGCTACATAGCGTACATTGCTAAAAGAGCTATGTTAACTACGTTTGCTTTGTTAGAGTATTTTAATGAAGGACAAATGTTTTACAGACTGTTTACATGAGCTTTAGCAAATGTAGTTAAAGATGATGTAGCTTCCTAGAGAGCGTTGCTAACTAGCTTACATTGCCACATTGAGGGCTTAGCTTTAGCTATGTCGACTATGTAGCTACGCTAGCTAACATAGCTACATAGTTTATGCAGTTAATGGAGCTACAGTGCTGAACAAATGTATTAGAGCACCCTAACCCTAACCACAGTCAGGTTTCTGCCACAGCTGCTCTAAATTAACAGCATTGGTAATTACCAACATCATGTTTGATGTTTCTGCAATGGTTAATACACCAACATGTAGAAGCTCTTTAACCAAAATGATATTTTTAATACTAAAATAGAATTATTATTGTTATCCATGAATTTTACAATTTACTGATTCACAAAAAAAAAAAGTAAAAATAGTAAAGCACATTAATATTTCTGATTAATGTGTCAAATTATAGTTATTTACTGTCATTCCTGAACAGAAAATGAGTTTTAGTGGTTGAATGTTATGCTTGATTCATTTCTGACTTCTCAGAGAAGCCCAGTGAGCCGGCTCAGATTTGGGTGAATTCAGTTTGAAATTCCTCATTCCTGTTCAAAATGGTAAAACGTGGAGAGCTGACTGAAAATGAAAGAGTCTGCATTAAAGCACTTCATGATGCTGGATGGTCTCTGAGACAGAGATGACAGCTGGCCTAATGCAGTGGTTCTCAATCTTTTTTCAGTCATGAACCCCTGTGAAGTATTTTTTCAGCCAAGTAGCCCCTAAACAGCGCAAAGCTTTTTGGCCAAAAAGAAAGACATTAAACAGCGCTGGGACAGCCGTCTGATTTAACAAACTTTGTAACTGATAAACAATTTGAAACTACAAACATTTTTTTCCAAACATTTTAAATGTTAAAAATGCTTGACTAAATTAATGGCACATCTTCTCATCACTAAATGTGGGAATTCAAATCAATGTATTGAAAACAGTGAGTGGAAAGGCATAAAACCATTTAGACCCAGAGGTGTGCAAAACTCTGATCGGCTGCAGCGATCTCTCTGGAACAAAAAACACAGAGCTAGAAAGAACTGAAAAAGACAGCTTAGTGATCTCTTCTCAGACCACTAAGCTGAGATCTCTTCTCAAACTGAAATCATGAACTTAGTTATAGATCAGCATTTCTTCACAAAAATAAATCATGAACCTTTTTTATGAATGGAGAGGTTGTGAATACAGTGATTGACAGGCATGTTACAGTGCGGGTCAAACCATTCTGCCATGGGGGAGACTCAGAGGGTTTTAGGGTCATTAAATCTAATAGCATACAAAATATAAACTCCACTTCATAAACTTAAGTCCTTACACTCCAGACACAAATTTTTCGTGCAAATTATTCCCACTAAATATTTACATTTCGAACCTGTAGCGTATCAATGCAAGCTTCCACACCTGCCACATCATTTAGCAGCGCGACATTGCTGCAGATATTTTTCAAAGTTTCACTCCGACGAGCGCACATGGTGGTGGTGGTGCCGATTTTTAAGGCAGACGTTCTCCTCTCCAACACCACCTGATGTTTGTCCTCTCCTCATATCTGTCTGTATCAGTTCTTGTGTTTTTGCCTCATGTAGCCTGGTCGAGAGGGAGACAGGCAGCAGGCAGCCCGACGTTTCCACGTGAGCACAAATGCACTACTCACACAGCTGGAGCTGTTTCCAAACTAACAGGACTTTATTCCAGTGAAATATTTACCAACAGTCTCCTCTGACCTCAGACATACAACTTCTAAATGCTGCGGACCAACCAGCTCACTGAAATGACTCCTCTGACCAGTCTGGAACACAAACAGGTGAGCCAGTCTGTGCGCTGTAGGAGAGTTAACTCCTCCCACAGCGACCGTCAGGTGTGCCCTTATACTCTTATTGATCATATCTGACACAGAGTGAATGAAAAGTCAGTCCTTCCTCTGACAAACGTGGCTGGCACAGTGAACGAAACCGTGAAACTAAACGGCTCTGACCTCCTGGCTGTGCGTAAAAGTGTCGCGTTACGGACGGGGTGAAGGAGGGAGAAACTTTTTATCTTCCGCTCCAATAAATATCACTGTTTATCAGAGGACAGAGAAAACACACCGCAGACGCTCTCAGCAAGAATGTGATTTTAGAATATAAATATCGAATATATTTTAAAATCGCACGTACCCCCAGGAGTGCCTTCGCGTACCCCCAGGGGTACACGTACCCCCATTTGAGAACCACTGGTGAAATACATTTGTCAGAACTGTATGTAAGTTATATAGGCTATGCCAGCTACATTAGCTGCATAGCTAGCTGGCCATGTTAGCTACAAAGCTTACATAGTTAAAAGAGCCATGTAAGCTACGTTAGCTTGGTTAGAACGTTTTCATGGAGGTTTCAGCAGACTGCTTACTCAGCTTTAGTAAACATTTTGTAATCCAGTTTTACAGGTCAGGTTTTAATTTTCCAGACCCTCCACAGAAGTTCAATCAGATTTTATTTCTAAAGTTTCAGCGTGTGTTTTTGTTTGAAACAGACGGCGTCTCAGATGTACGGTCTGAAGCCAGACCCCTCCCCCGTTTGTGTTTTGAACATGCATTTTTGCGCCTGTGTGCAGAGCATTCTGAATATACATTCATGCTGCACTTGTTTAACTGAAAGCATTTCAACATTTAGTCTGTGTAATGTGTGTGTTGTAGCTATTTGCAACCATCTTTTCTGTTGATGCAAAGTGTTTTGTAAATGCATTAGCTGAGACTTCCTGGCCACCGTAGATCTATATTCCCAAAACAAGGGAAACAACAGATCTCTGAACATTTATGGTCTCCAGACTGCCCTCCAAGAGGAACTATGAGGAAGATCATCAGGCTGTGTCCTACAGGATGTGAGAGTCCGGCGTGCTGTCACTATTATCAGTGAATCATTTTAAGACGCTGGTGTCAAATATTGAAAACTCTCCTCGTCCTTGCCGCTGGCTGTGGCTGGTTGTGTTGGTCTTACTGGAGCTCCACATGAGTAAAACATCACCCTGCTGATTTATTACATGCAAACACTTCATCACCCACCACTGGTCAAACCTTATTAGCGAGTCAGGCTGCACGTGAGCCGCACGAGGACGTGAAATTAGTTCAGACTTCAGCTCCAGGCTGTTCAGAGGACGCCAACTCCCGTTCAATTAATCAGCAGCATGGCGGCTGAAACACAGGCGCTGTAGTGGAGTACTGCTCTCCGTGTATTCATCAGGGTTTACCCTGCAGACTGTCTTCATGCTCATTAATGTACTCATTTAGTCAGTTTGGACTTTGAGGTAGTTTTGATTCATAAATAAAGTTTTTTATTGCTACAGCAGCAGATCCATGCAGGCAGATACACTTCACATGTTGGGGTTCTCTCCGTCTTCCTCACACACCCTAAAGCCATGCTCTTTAGGTGACTAAATTGCCCGTAGACGTGAATGTGAGCTGTAAACCCTGTGACCTCCGGCCCCTCTGTGACCTCAGTAGGATAACTGTTGTAATTAGCAGGATAAAAGCAGCATTTTCACAACAAAATCAAGATTATAAGAGTAAACAAGGACAAAAGTTATCAGCATCGCTCTCTGCTGAGTCAGCAGAAACTAAAGTTTTTAAGGATCTTACCCAGGACAAGCAGCATGTCAATAACATCCCCACACTGGTCAATAAATACCATTATGTGTGGATCTAATGGGCAGTAATATGGAGCAGGAGCCGCTAAAGAAGAGGCCTTGATGGAAGTGGATTCATGTGCGGACAGGCCAGAGTGACTCGACCATGAAACTGACGGTGGTGATGTTCGCTGAGAGCCAAAGACACTCAGAGCAGCATGGAGGTCAATAACATCAAGCTTTTATCTCCTAAACCCCATAAAGCCTGGCCTCACTCCTCTCTAAGTACTTTAAATAAAAGTATGGACGTCATATTCATACTTTATATCATGGCTCTCTGCCCAAGTCAGACCACGCCACCATCGCGTAGGTCAGGAGATCATTCATGGATCATTTGAAGACAAAACCTGGTCTACAGCAATTTTCTAGATCAGTGGTTTTCAAACTTTTTTAAACCAAGGCACACCAAAGGTTAAGCTGAAATCTCAAGGCACACCATATTTAAATCAATACAAAAAAGGCTTTTTAAATAATTCTACAGTCAAGGTGGCCTATGAGGGGAGATAAAGGGGGGCCCAGCCAACTGGAGATCATGGAGATGGCAAAAGGTGGCAAAAATGGGTTAAAGGTGATGAAAAAGCATGGCAAAATTTGGCAAAAATTAGCAAAAAGGTGGCAAAATAGTAACAGGAAAGTAGCAAAAAAGGGGTTAAAGTTACAATAAGGTGGTACAAAGGGGTTAAAAGTGGTGGGAAAAATGGCAAAAATGGCCAAATAATAGCAAAATGTGGCAAAAAGTGTCAAAACAGGTAGCAAAAATGGGTTAAATGTGGCAAAAAGTTCCAAAAGAGTGGTAAAAATGGGTCAAAAGTAGTAAAAAGATTTGGCAAGAATACAAAAAAAGCAGCAAAATTGTGTAAGTTGTCAAAAGAAGTGTCAGAAGTTGGTAGAAAAAATGGTTAACTTGGTTGAAAATAGCATGAATTAATAATTTAACACCAATTTCAGCCCAATTATAGCTTACCAAGCTTTTCAGCTCTTAATGAGGCAACTGTTAGCCAGGATGCTAGCACCAATGCTACTGATCCAACACACACACACTGATATCATCAATAAATCCCAACTGGGAGGTCCCATTCTCTGGGGTTTTTCAGGAGTCCAGATCTGTGGGCAGGCCTGGTCACAGTACTTGGCATAAAGTTGTAGTAATAACGTACGGTACAAATTCCCACGGCACACCTAGACCTGCCTTACGCCACACCAGCGTGCCTTGCCACACGGTTTGAGGACCGCTGGTCTAGATCACATCAGTCAGCAGGTTCACTGGAGGTGGAACAGTCCCACCTTCTGCTAGATTTCTTTAGTTGTCAGTAGAGATGCACCGATCTCAGATCCAGAAATCTGGTATCGGTTCAGTTCTGAGTCGAACGGTTGGATATGGGGTACGATGACAACGAGCCGACCCACAGTACCGTCATCAGACCACCAGCAGGCCTGAGAAAAAGAGGCCCACAAGTCTCTGTCTGCTCCCTGAAAGAACACAGACCCAGGGCTGAACCAGAAAACAAAACTTAACCATTTTTTTAGCATGTGCATCATTTCTGTGCACATCACTCCTGATGTGCACAGAAAGGCAGGACAATAAACTGGCCTACATGGAACCGTAAAAAAAAGTTATTGGCACAATCTGCAAT
The DNA here is from genome assembly GCF_018320785.1 of Cheilinus undulatus. Taxonomy (NCBI): domain Eukaryota; kingdom Metazoa; phylum Chordata; class Actinopteri; order Labriformes; family Labridae; genus Cheilinus; species Cheilinus undulatus. The sequence continues at coordinate 1,362,045 of NC_054867.1, read as the reverse complement.
CTCATGAGACCGCGTCATAAACACTGACAGTCAAACGAGGTACAGGAAGTAGTGGAGCAGAGTTGGTTCCTGCTGGTTTGAACTGTAACAGCTGATAGTATTCTGCTCTCTCATTGGTTTACAGAGTTACTCTCACACATCTGTGCACATCAGCTTTACCTCTCCAGATTACACAATCACACAGGAAACACAGGGTCGGCTGCAGGCCGCACATCTGAGACACGGCCAGCTCAGAAATACACGCCAAAACTCTGAAATAAGTCTGGATCAGACGTCTGCTCAACAGTCTGCTTACAGAAAAAAGCTCTCCCTCCATGAAAACGTTCTAGTGCAGCTTACGTAGATAGCATACGTAGCTACATTATTTATGTAGCTGACAAGGCCGATGTAGCTAAAGCTAAGCTCAGAGTACTGTGTGACCATATGTAGCTCAAGAATGTGAGCGTTAATCTAAAACCAGTGTTGGCTTCACTAGTGCATCATCAGGGTGTGGCGTCGTTTCAGGGTGAGGTTTACAGAGAGCACGCTCTTTAGACGAGTCAGTCAAGCTTTTCTCATTTCTGTTCCATCAGATGGAAACGACCCCGCAAACATCCCTGAGCTAAACTAATCTCTGATGCTGACATCAGAGATTACACAAAACACGGTCCCACTTTATTCTGAGTCATGTTTAAATGTACTCATTATTCATCATGACAGTAAATAAAGCAAACTCTGCCATATAACATCACTCATTTACAGCTGTATGAACTCTGCTCATAGTCTACATCAGGGCTGGCCAACTGGTGGCCCGGGGGCCACATCGGCCCTCCACCTCCTTAAATGTGGCCCACAGTCCATTCAACATACCAATAAATTTACATACCTTAAAAAACAGTCAAGCACTGTGAAAACTGAAACAGAATAAAGCAAATAAAAAATAATACATGTATATTTTCTATTTATTTAATTTTATTTGTATAACAATTTTTACTTCAGAATTTTTATAAATTTGTTTTGAATAAACTTTATTTATAAGTTTCTGAATTCATTAAAAAGTAATACATTTATTCATGAATTTCTGTATTTCTAATTCGTGTTTTCATTTATTTATTTATTTTTGTTCTTTATTGTATGTTATTTTATTTTTATTTTTTTCTCTTTTTATTTTTAGTTTCAGTATGATTTTTTCTGTTTTTATTAAATTAAAACCACAAATGTATTCACTTAATTCCTGAATTCTTAGCTTCATCATTTAATGTTTAATTTTTACATTTTCTATTCTATCTTATATATATATAATTTATGTTTTATATACTTTTCTTTTAATCTTTTAAAATTAGAATTTTTCTTGGTTTTTGATGTCATAAAAATATATTTCATTTTCAATTTCTTTTTTCAATATTTCCTTTCGAGTTTGATTCTATATAAATATATCTAATTTTTATTTTTGTGTCAGTATGATTTTTTTTCTGTTTTTATTACATAAAAACTGAAAGTGTATTACTGAATTTTCAGCTTCTTTAATGTTTGTTTCATTTTTACATTTTCTATTTTATCTTACTTAAATTTTATCACTATTATTATTATTATTTTTATTGTTTTAATCATATATTTACTTTTATGTCTATATACTTTTCTATTCATTTTTTTCAATTTGATTTATTTGTTTTTGATTCCATTAAAAAAATGAGTTTTATTTTGTTTTAATTTCTTTTTCAAAATTTCATTTTATGTTTGTTTCTTTTTAAATGTATTTTATTTTCCGTGATGAATTCATGTTTTTTTATTTTTTATGTAGTTGCCTCTTCTTTCTTCCAGTAAATTTAATTTGCTGCATTAAATTCTGAACTTTTTTGTATGAATAACTAGATGACCAATGTGTTTATCTCATCAAACTACCTATTTCTATTTGCACTTGAATTTAAAAACATAAATGCAGGTAAAATAGATTACCAGGAGAACGAACCTATAGCTCCTTTCATTGAAATATTTATGAGAATATCCAACCATATCCTTTGGCATTGACGATCAAACTAATGTGGTCGTCTTGGTAACCAAAGTCCCCCATCCCTGGTCTATGTGTTTTAAATTGGGCTGAAATGTGCCTGATGAAGACCAAAACAGACTACAGAACATAAAAGTGAACATTTGAGTACATCACAATTTTAAAGTGGTGCAGAAAATGAACAAAGTTCCTCCATAAAACAGACCAGAGTGTAGGGAAATAAATGTTTGGTGGTTTCCTGAAGAAGACCTCCAGACCCCCCAACCTGAAATACCATCTATGAAATGTAGAATATTTAAAAAGTCAATGCACTGACAATGTGAGGGACACAGAAGACAGGAAAAAGAGAACAGACTCGTAAACACAGTATTTGTGCATTTTGAAAATTACATGGAAATATACTGGCCATCTTTATTTGCAGCCTGTTCAGAACAGTCCTAAACAGGGAGTGTAATAATGTGAATATTCCTTTGTTGTACTACATTCCTGTCCACCAGTCCTCCAGAGCATTAAAACATGAAAGTATAAACCACATCAGAATAAAGATTGATGCTGTTTTGTTCCAGATGAGGTGTTCCTAACCAGCTGCAGGATCAGTCTGTTCTGCAGCTCTGGACTCCCTGAGTCCTAAACGGTGTGCTGACAGTTTCTGCATTTTCTGTGCGGACGCCTCTATGAACACATCCTCTTCTTTTTAAAACCAGCTGAGGGAAAGCGGCCATGTTCCCGAGCTCTATGATTGACTGCTCATGGAAAACGCTTCTCAAATATTCGGCTGGCGTCGACATTTCCTTGCTGACAAATGAGGCCATTAAGCAGCTGTGGCCGACATTTCTGCAGCCTGACAAGTGAATTCACCATAACAACTGATTTTCTGAGTTGCTGGGTCACAGCAAATTATCAACCAGTGAATGTGCTGGTCCAGGACTGGAGAGAGAGCGGCAGCGAGTCTCTTTACATCAGACTAATGAAGACTGAGAATAAATGTCAGCCTGCGAAGAAATAACCATCAGACTAGTAATGATGATGTGGTGACACGAAGACTAGAACTATGGAAGAAATAACCATCAGACTAGTAATGATGATGTGGTGACTCGAAGACTAGAACTATGGAAGAAATAACCATCAGACTAGTAATGATGATGTGGTGACATGAAGACTAGAACTGTGGAAGAAATAACCATCAGACTAGTAATGATGATGTGGTGACACGAAGACTAGAACTGTGGAAGAAATAACCATCAGACTAGTAATGATGATGTGGTGACATGAAGACTAGAACTGTGGAAGAAATAACCATCAGACTAGTAATGATGATGTGGTGACTCGAAGACTAGAACTATGGAAGAAATAACCATCAGACTAGTAATGATGATGTGGTGACACGAAGACTAGAACTATGGAGTAAATAACCATCAGACTAGTAATGATGATGTGGTGACACGAAGACTAGAACTGTGGAAGAAATAACCATCAGACTAGTAATGATGATGTGGTGACACGAAGACTAGAACTATGGAGTAAATAACCATCAGACTAGTAATGATGATGTGGTGACACGAAGACTAGAACTATGGAAGAAATAACCATCAGACTAGTAATGATGATGTGGTGACACGAAGACTAGAACTATGGAGTAAATAACCATCAGACTAGTAATGATGATGTGGTGACACGAAGACTAGAACTATGGAGTAAATAACCATCAGACTAGTAATGATGATGTGGTGACATGAAGACTAGAACTGTGGAATGTTGTTCAGTCTTAATGTGAGACTAGGACAGGAAAATAGAGACTAGTATTTGGCTCAGCTTTAATATAACGGCCCAAAAATTCTCTTTGGCTATAATACACCACAAAACGACAGGTACGATCCAATACACTAGGGGCTGCATAAGATACGACACCATATGGTCCAACAGCTTCAAAACAATATAATACTAAACAATATGAAATGTGTGGCACAATACATTACGATACGTATGATATCGTACAGTCGGTACCGCACTTTGTTTTGTATGGTATGAGTGGTACAATACAAGCAACACAATAGGTAGGGTGTGATGTTATCTTATACAATGGGTATTTTACTTCTGACACGAGGTGATATGATAAATGAAGGATACACAACAATATGATATAATACAATAAGAAATATATGATACATATAAACAGAGGTGCCATGAAGCTGACCAGTCTCTGAGAGTCAGAGAGCAGCAGATGTTGGGAGCAGCTCCTCAGCTTCAGGACAGGGTGACTGGTAAATCAGAGGCAGAAATACAGAACATTATTCTCTGAAACCACAGCAGCTTTACTGGGAGAAATGTCTGGAGCGTACAGAGGACTCGACTCTAACATCTGTCCTCTTTGCGGCGAGGAGCCTGGAGGACGCCGCTGACAAAAGAGCAGCGGGGCGAACGATTACATTTACATTACTCACTCCCATTAATCTGTGACTCTATGAGTGATATCACAGGGACATCCACGATAAGGCCCACGGAGAGATAAGGAGGGGAATTACAAAGTGCTGACCCAGCGGGCGCCGCACGGAGACCATCGATCAACTTCATGACGCAACGGCCAGAGAACGTGGAGAGAATATTTAAAGAGGAGAGAGATGAAGGTACGATGTGTAGAGATAACGGGGCAACTGAAGGAAAATATACTGGGTATATGTAGGACATATACCTGAGACATAACTGAGACATAAATAAACTATTTTAAGTTGAAGGCGGAAAAATTGTTTAAAAAAAATGTATACATGTTTTAATCCAAGGAAGCCCTTAATGGAAAAGCATTTGTACATTTTCTTTACTTCTTTATCACTTGATTTATTTCTCTTGTAGTCCCCGAGCTGAAAAATAGTCTAACAAACTTGGAAATGAACTTAACTTACATTAGTAAAGCAGCATGGCATGTCAGACGGGCCTATCACTGATTCACGGGTTAATGTCCCAGTAAAGTGATAATAAATGAAAGGTCACTGTTATGAACCCCCAGGGGTCAAATTTCAGCCAAAAAAATCTCTACATTTATAAAAATTAAGCTTCAAAAACATGAAAAATGAAGCAGTAAAATCTGGTGTGGGTGTGTCTGTTGAATGAGCTGAAGCCACGCCCACTCAGGAGAAAGGGTCCTCTCAGGTGAGTAGGCCACTAACGTTATCTGTTAAACTAACATGGCTGATCTCCACATAATAAACTAGAGAAGCACTCAGAGAGCAGACCTCTGCCATTAGCCCTATCTCCCAATAGTACAGAATCCTTTAAAAAAATTCCTGGATCCAGACGGTGATCCGGATCAGTCCCAAAATCTAATCAGTTCTTCCTTATGCCATTTCTGACATTTCCTGAAAATTTAATCAAAATCCATCCACAACTTTTTGAGTTATGTTGCGAACAAACTAGCTAACAAACCCTGCTGATCACATGACCTCCTTGGCGGAGGTAAAAATAAAACACACTGTTTAAAGTTTGGTTTCAGTGTGAGACGGGGAGAGAGAGAGGGGAGGGGCGAGTGAGCGAGAAGGAAGCAGCAGACGCTGCTCTGAATGACTGATGAGAAAATTCACATAAAATAATGTCAGCGTCAGTGTGCAAACACGATTAGAGCCAAGTGAGTTCATTTTCTTTTTCATGTGGGAACTTTTCAGAGGAAATAAAATGAACTCAGTGTGTGACGGCCTTTACAGACATGAGGGCTGAAACTGGTCGTGCTGGTAGAGCGTAGAGGGTCATTCCCCACTGGAGGGCTGATGACATCACCAGTCCACATATTAGCCCTGCCCACATTAAACTCAGCCAGGAAAGAGGTCAATAACTTTCTAACGGTCTGAATCCAGAACTCAGTCACATGTAGATCTCAGTGTTTTCACGTTTACAGCAGCCTTACTCTAGCACACGGGTGTCAAACTCAAGGCCCGGGGGCCAAATCCGGCCCGCGGAAAGATTATATCCGGCCCTCAAGATCAAGTCATATTTGTATTCTAACTGGCCCACCAGTATGAGGTCTGCAGATTTCCTCCAGTATAAAAATGTAAATTTCAACTTGATTATTTTAAATATCCGTGTTAAGCCATAAAAATCTGAAAAAGTAAAGCGTAAGAAAGATTTCATAAAAAGTCAAGGAAGAAATTAACTTGTGTTTTATTTCATATTTTCGATTTCGCATCTCAAGATTGACTCAGACTTATGACTTTTTATTTCATACTTTGACCTTTTCAACTCATAAATTGGACTTTATAAGTCACATTTTTATCTTTTAGATTCCCAATTTTAAATTTTAAGTCATATTTTGACTTTTTCAACTCATAATTTGGACTTTATAAGTCACATTTTTATCTTTTAGATTCCCATTACTGGTGAAAATGAGGTTGACAGTTATGGTGAAATGTTGACCCTGTTAGACCCTCAGGTAAGACCTAAATCCAGAATCCGGCCCCTGCTGTGACTGAGTTTGACACCCCTGCTCTAGCATATCTCAAGTGTTCAGACACAAACTTTAGGATTTCACCCCCCAGGGCTTTAATATCAGGGTAGATGATGTCCAGACAGACTCACAGTTAGGTGAGTGAGAAAATGACTTCTTGGGCTCAGACAGGGCCATAAAGAAAGGCGAGGGAGGCTCTGCCACTTCCACACTGACGGTCCGTCGGAGCGCTGAGACACATGAGCCCGTTAGTACTAGGAGCAGCCGCTCATCAGGCCACAGGCTCAATGCACAACTGCACTTGGTCCAAATTAAACCACAATGCCCTACCTTGGACTGTGGCCTGAGGGAAAATCCAAACTAAAGCCACTGAGTGTGGGAAAAATGTGCTCTCAGTGGCTTTAGCTGCTCCTCAGCTGCTCTGGAAGGCCGTGAAATCACTCCCAAATTTTGGAATCAAGGATTTCTTCTCACTTTTATCCTGCTGAACCAAACAGTGAGCTTAAAACAGAGGTAGGAACAGAACCGTGAGCTCCATGAGCCGCCGCAGCCCTACTGGAGAAAGGAGACCGCTGTGAGGTTAGACACTTAAGGGCTTTTATTTTGAAATGGCCAGGAAGGGGGAGTCTCTCATACCAAAGAAGGACAAAAACCTTTGCTGCAAACGCTCCTATTGAAAGGAGAAATCCAAAAGCATGATCCCTTGTGAAATGTAGGCCTGGTAATCTATATTAGAGGAATGACGCTAATACATACAGGTTTAATGTGGCTGCACATGAATAAAAACACTGCATCATTTATCATGTCTCAGAGATGTGGAAGGTTGTTTTTGCAATGATCTGATTTTTATTGGAGCCGTTGTAGTTCAGTCTTAGCAGTCACCATTACCCATGTGTTTCCACTGAACTGAATATAATGGGTCTGACCGCTGGAATAAAAGCTTGTGTCCTGGTCTAGTTTCCAGTCAGTACAGTGATTTTATTGGACAGGGCAACGTTGGGTCTTTAGATATCCAACAGTCTGAGATCAGAAAGAAACACAAACAGACCATGAGTCAGAGACGCTCTGATTCCTGTCAGTCGGCCTGTTCTTTGGCACCAGTCGGAGCTTTTTATCGTCTGTTAATTCAATTTCCTCCTCAGAGCAGCCCATCGACACGGTGAGATCCCCGCTGTGCACATCATTACGCTCATCTGAGAGCCTGTGTGTAAATGTGAGAGAGTAGATCCATGTGAGAACACGACAGTAATCAACTATGACCTGGAGCTTCACAGATCCTGGATCTGTTAGACCCTGTCAGGTCTCTGGTTCATGGTCCTCCTGCTGTTCTCCTGAAAACGGATCAGAGGAGTAAACCACATTCGTCATTCATGGAGATCAGATTGCTGTAAAGCAGCGTTACTCAATCCTGCTCAACCGAAGAGCCAAACTGTTGAAAAATGCCTTTGCAAGGCCCACAATGTAAGTGACAAAAACTGATAAAAGTGGCTATAAAAACTAGTTAAATGTGGCAAATAATGGTCAAGCAGTGGCAAAAAAGGGGCAAAAAGGGGCAAAGTAGGCATACAATGGCAAGAAGTGGGTGGAAAGTGGCAAAAATGGGTAAAGTTACCAAAAAGGAGTTACAGGGGGCAAAAAAGGCCAAAAAACAGCAAAAATATGGCAAAAAAATGAGTTTACAAGTGACTAAAATGGGTAAAAATGTGGAAAAATTTGTCAAAAAGCAGCAAAGAGTGGCAAGAATGCTTAAAACAGTGGCATTTAATGGCAAAATGTGGCTTAAATGGGCGAAAAGCGGCTAAAAAGGGGAAAACATTGCAAATAGAAAAAGCAGGATAAAAGAGGCAAAAAGCTGGTGGTAAAAGTGGGATAGAAGTAGTAAAAATAGGCAAAAAGAAATGGCTAAAGTGGAATTAAAGTAGTAGGAATGGATTCAAAGTGGCAAAAATTTGAAAAAAAATGGCAAAATATGCAAATAATATGCTGTTATTTGTATCTTGCCTCTCTATGTGAAGCACTTTGGTCAGCCCGTGCTGTTTTTAAGTGTCCTATATAAATAAATTTGATTTGACTTGATTTTGATTTGAAATAAGGGCGATGGAAATATACTAGTACATACAAAAATAAAGGTTGAAAATGAAAGCCAACCGTATTAATGTGGGGACTCAAACTGATCAATGTGACTTGTAATGGATAATTCTGAGGTAATATTTTCCTTTTTAAAGGTTTTCTGGGGAACAATATTTCAGATTAAGACATAAAAGAGCGACATGTGGCTCCAGAGCCAGGCGTTGAGTATCACTGCGGTAAAGACTCTTTACTGGTTACGGTAAAATGATGACAGTTTGTTTAGCTCTTTTCTAGTCACCTGACTACTCAAAGCTCTTTAACAGCACAGGTCACAGCTACATTCAGACCACATTCACTCACCGATGCTGAAGGCTCCTCTGACCTCTGACCCCTGGCCTTTAGAATCAACTAACCCCAATCAAACACGTTCAAACTCTGCAAACGGGGGTTGTGCGTCTTTCCCAAGGACACTCTGACATAAACCTGGAGGGAATCAAACCCTCCACCTCCCAGGTGAGAGGTGACAACCCTACCTTCAAACCAAACCAGGTGCTTTGACTCTCCAGGCAGCAGCGTGCTTCTAAACCCTGTAAGGTTGGAGACAGACGTGCTGTTTTACCAGGCATTCACACACGTATGGAGTCATTATTGTCGCAAAACTCAAGAGTGTACTTTAACATTTTGACCTCTCATTCAGGTTTCTTCTGCTTGTTTGTGAAACTGACACACTGACTCTATTTTTCTGCACACTAGAAATCATGTTCTACTCCCAGATTTTCTGACGAACCAGCCAATGGGAAACAGGTATAGGACGGACCAATCACGTTAGCTCTGCCCTTTGTTGCTGTGCTGTTCTCCTTTGATCTCACTGAGAGAGTCCCAACATTCCATCACACTCACACACACACGCACACACACCCACACCCACCCACACACACCCCCACACACACACACACACACACACACGGTAAAAGTTTAGTAGCCAAAAATCATCATAAACTTTAATAGGGATTATGAAAAACCTGTAACAGTAAAAAAAGTGAGTGATTGGTCCGCCCTCTACCTGTTTCTTATTGGTTGGTGCAGTCATGGCATAATTTTGTAGCCAAAACCCAGAAGTAAGTGTCACATGTGTCCCCTCTGTGGGATTTTTCAGTGGGGTTTAGGATCATCACTGAAAATAAGACCTGTGTCCAATAGAAGTTTATGAACCTTTAATTCATAAAGATAATATTCATAGATTCATAATACAAGAATCATATTTGCCTCAGAAATATTACTGGCAAAAGTAAAAAGCTAACGTCATGCTTTATTTAACTACAACACGGTCGACTGAATTTAACGCCATCACCTGAGTGTAGGAGTGAGCGCCAGGCTCAGGGTATGACGTCTATGGTCCCGATAAACGCTGTAGCCCTAGTTAGCTGTCCTTAAGCAACCGCCGTTATTAAGACGTGGAAAGATTTACACTTCAAAGGTGAGGCACTTTTCTGATGTATTTTATATCATAGGACAGTGGTTTTCAAAGTGTGAGGCGGGCTTCCCCTGGGGGGCGCCACAGAGCTTCAGGGCAGGCGCGGAACCATAAACCAGAAAAAGGTGATTTGTTTTGCGAACCTCTGCTGTGCATGGAGCAACACAGATAAACGTATAGTTACTATAGGGACTATGATATAGAGCAGTGTTACTCAACCAAACAGCCAAATTATTGAAAATACCTTTGCAAGAGCCCCAATCTAAGAGGTGAAAAGAGGCAAAAACAGCTTGAAGTAGCAATAAAAACAGCTGGCAGGTGGCAAAAAGGTCAAAAAGCAGCAAAAAATGGGTGAAAATGGGGAGAAAAAGTGGTCAGAAAGTAGCAGAAATGGGTGAGAAGTGACAAAAAATGAGTGGAAAGTGACTTAAATGGGCAAAAAGCAGTCAAGAGTGGCAAAAATGGGCAAAAAAAGGAAACAAGTGGTATGTAATGGCAATGGGTAGCTTAAATGGATGAAAAGGAGCAAAAAATGGTTAAAATAAATAAATAAATAAATGGGATAAAAGTGGCAAAAATTGGGAAAAAGTGACAAAAAGATGTAGCAAAAAGGAGCAAAAATTGGGAAAAAAAGGGATATCTGATTTTAAAAGGTAGCTTAAACGGGCAAAAATGGGGAAGAAGAAACAAAAAGAAGTCATAAAATGGCCAAAAAAAATATGAAAAGGGTATTTTTTAATGGCATCCTAACTGAATAAGAGGGAAAGGCAGATGTTTAAGGACATTTGCAAACCAAAATGTCCAAAATATATTAATGTTAAAAATGGTTAAAGACTAGACATAAATGTTTGAAATGCTGTTATTTAATTTTTTTTTCGATTTGAATCCTTTTTGGGGGTGGGGGTCCACCGGATGGGTCAGTTTTTCTTAGGGGAGACTCACTCTCACACACGTTGAAAAGCCCTGTCATAGGATAAAACGTTAAACTCTCTTGAGTCTGTGCTCACCACAGACCTTATCTCAGGCATTTAACCTAAAACTCTAAATTTCCATAGACTTCCATAGACAGGAAGCTGGAAGTGCTAAAATGCTAACCCACTTCTGCGTTGAAGGACTCATTCCTGCACCTCTCTATTAAACGGCTCATTTTAAAATCTAAGGGCAGAAACACAGTACGATTCAAGCGTGCAGAGAAACTTTCTTACATGTGGCGAGGCAATTCAGATAAAATCTGAGCACAAAGAGGCAGTTTAGTAACCTTGTAAAGCAGATGGATACGCCCGTTTCTGTGTTTCTCACTGGCGAATCCATCTTCAAAGCTCCCATCTGAACCGTTCAGCCCGGTTAGAAAGTGACAGGACCAATGAGCGACAAGGGGCGGTACTTTCAGGCACGGCGGAGTCTTGACGTAAGCAAGCAGCAGCAAGAGGCCGGTGTAATTATGGAGGAGGAGCTTAGCGTGGATGCTGCTGAATCAGAACTTGATGACATTGCATCATTAAAAGAAGAACGAAGAACAGCGGTGAGTTTTCTTTTCAAAAACCACAAAAGTCGAGTACTGACATGTCTACAGTCGCCATGGTTACTGTTATGCAGTTCTCATGGAGTTTGCTCCTCGGTTGCGGCTACGTCACGTGTTTTGTTGCTCTGATTGGCCCGTAAAGATGTGACAGACAGAACGTTCATCCATCCAGAGTTTTTTCTCAAAGGCTCTGCCCTTTCCATAACGCTGTCTATTGAAGGTTTTTCAGATGGAGGTGTGAAACAAATCCAAACATGGGCGGCGAGCGTCTGAACACAGATAAACTAGAGTGACTAAAGGTGACTTTCTGTTCCTGCAGTGTCTGTGGTGGTGAAATGTTTCTCTTCAGAGATTAGATGCTAATTATCAGCTAGCCACGGACACCAACACCCTCAGGCCACATCCACACCACACTCTTTAATCCACACACCACCAAGTTCGGCGTGACAGTCGACACACTTTAAAGAGCGGCGCCCTGAGGGAACCTCTCCCACAACGTTTAATAAAGACCATTTTTCTCCTCAACAACATTTCATGATCCACAATCAGCCCACAGCCCTTCACGCCGCCCCCCCGCTCTGAGAGTCACACAGGGGAAATGGGTTTAGATTGTGTGTCACTGGAGGACCGGCTCTATTAATTAGAGCTTGATTAAATGTTGATGAAAAGGCGACAGTTACCGATGATGTACAGGACTGAAGATCAGATCTGGTCTCTGATTGGTTGGTTTCCTGTTGTCCTGTCCCATCATGTCCCCTTATCATCCCCTGGTTCTTTTCAGAGCACTTCTACCCGCTTCACATTCACATTCAATACAAGAAGCTGCGACACTTCATAATAAGGTCACAATATTAAAAAAGCTAGAGCAGCGTTACTCAACCAAAGAGACAAATTATTGAAAAATACCTTTGCAAGAGCCACAAACTAAGAGGGGAAAAGTGGCAAAAACAGCTTGAAGTAGCAATAACAATAAGTTAAAGGAGGCAAAAATGGTCAGAAAGCAACAAAAATGTACGGAAATGGGGAGGGAAAGAGTCAGAAAGCAAAAAAAATGGGTGAGAAGTGACAAAAAAACTATCACTGTATCATCATTTCAGGGCCAAAGCCAAAGGTCATCGTTCATCAGAAGGTCCCAGAGATAACACTGCAATGACAGCTGCGAGCAAAGCCTGCAGCCATCGTTGCAGGAGCCTAAGCTGCTACCTTACCTGAAGCACCTGCCAGCAGCAAACTGTAGCTTAAACAATCAGGGGCAGTGTCCAGAGCCAGCTGGCAGCGCCTACAGCCTCATTTTCAGAGCACTTCTTACCAGCGCTCAGTGTTGCTACTAATAAAATGAATCCTGCTTTCCTCATGAGAAACTGTAACGTTGTTTTAAAATAGCTCTATATGCTTCATATTTCTGTATATCAAGAAAATATCACACAGAAGACATGCAGCAAATGTGAGGGACTCCTGGCCTGTCACAGGCAGCAGCTGCTGACCTGAAAACTACCCCTGGAAAAGAGTGTGTTTTCAGCAAGCTGCAACCTCCAGTCCTGAAAAATGAAGCCAATGCAGAAGTGCAAAAAATTGCTGTACCGCGAGTGTCCACTAGAGGCTGGCTGCAAGAACACCGGAAGTCCCGTTTGGACACATGTTAAACAGCCAGTTTTGACACAAGGGGGTTATTACTGTAAATAAAAAAGTTATATTAGTTTATTTTTCATTCTTTAATTTTTTCCTTATTTCATCAACTTGGGCCATTAACAAAAATACCAAATACTCAATAATTTCCATGTTTTTTAACCCTTTAACTGCCATGTTTGTAATGTAAACAAACAGCATTTTATGATGAAGAAAAACACAAATTGATTTTTTTCAAGATATTACACTGAAAGTGAATAACTTATTTATGGATGATTGCAAAATGATTTTTTTGCTAGTTACTACAAGAAAATAAGAGAACTTATTTTTTGATTATTGCAGACACACTCACAGACTCACACACTGATCTGCACTGAAACAAAACCTCAGAGAGTTAGTGAAAAGGGGAGCAGAGGGCAGTAGAACACTGAAATCTGGTGGAAAAACATGTACTTCCTGCCCTCGCCCCTATATGGTAAAAGTGATATCACAGGGTAAAAAAATGGTCCAGGTGCAAATGTAAAGCCCCAACTCTCAAATGAAGCCCAGAAACCAGAAAATGCATGATTCATGCCTTAATGGTGTATGGATCTAAAGAAGTGGTTTGAATGGGTTTGAATGGGGACTTTTACACAGCAGGGATATTAACGCTATAAAAAGGTTTACTTTATTTATGTTGGGCTGATTGTTGTGGCTGGGACAGAATCTTGAAAATTGTGCAAAAATGAACAAAAATACAATACATGATAATATTAATTGTGAAAGAGGACAAAGTTTTTAATTAAAAAATATCAATTAAGTGTTTTTTGGCACAAGGGATACCAGAGGGTTAAAGAGGCAAAAATGGAATAAAGCAGCAAATATGGGTAAGGAAAGGAAAAAACAGCAAAAACTGGCTACAAAAGTGAAAGTTAAGTTTGGTGTGAAACAAATGTGGTAAAACTGGTGGAAACAGCGATAAAAAGGGTTAAAAAGTGACATGAATACATAATTTCAACACCAGAACCAAATCATAGCTTGAACCAATTTTTATCTCCAAACTAAGTAACTGTTAGCCAGGAAGCTAGCACCAATGCTACTGATCCAACACACATGCAATTATATCATCAAGAAATCCCCGCTGGGGGGCATTCACTAGGTTTTTAGGGGAACAGTCAGTGTAAGTGCAGGCCTGAGTAGGTGCTGTTATGCTTTAAATGCAAGGCTGAGACCTAAAAGGTTAGAAAAAACAGTTCCAACTAATGCTAACCCCCACCGCTCTGATCTGTGTCTTCATGGACTCCGGTATATCTCAGCAGAGAAGCAGAACACTCATGAACGAGGAACATTTTCACTCACGTTAGCGTCTGACGACCCGCAGAGATGATGTTGCATGTCTAAGCATTTGATCAAAGTCGACTCTCTAGATGAAATACAGCTATAGAAAGCTTGTCTTATGCACCAAATTCTACCACAGTCCCAGTGCTAAATATCAGCCACAGATACAGGCTGTACATAACTGTAAGAGCAAAGCAGAAGAATCCTCCTTGGGCTTAACTTCAGTGATTCTCAGAGCTCTAACACCACAGGTTTACGTTCCTTTTCTCCACTTTATCATCAAAACTCCTCTAACAAACACAAACTCTCTCACAGACTGAGGCAGCTGCTCCACAGATTCTCTGAATCGGTCGACACAGATGTGTACCTCTGTGTAGAATCACTACAGACCACAATGAACAGCCCACAGCAAGTGCATTATGGGTAAAAATCCAGCTAAAGCAAAAAAACAGAAAAACATCCTACCCTTGTCTGTCTCCATCCACCAGGATTCGAACCAAAATCCCGGTAACAGCTACGAGGATGGGGTAATGATCGACGCTCTCCAGACCTGGAAACACAGAAGAATTCCATATATGTATTTTTATGTATATTTAATCTAAGTTTAAGCATCAGTTAACAAAACCAGCGTCCAAATCCATGTCAGATAAGGATGTGTGGAAAGGTTAGCGCTGGTGTACCTGGCAGTCTGAGGTTGACGACTCGATCAAACAGGTTCTTCTCAGCGGTGACTCTGTTCAACACCTGGTTCAGCAGCTGCAGGAGGAAACACACCACACACTCAGAGTGTTACACCACACCCACTACCACAAAAGGTCAAAGGTCATTGTCGGTGTGATAGAGGAGGAAAATTCTGGACAGTAGACTGAT
The DNA here is from genome assembly GCF_018320785.1 of Cheilinus undulatus. Taxonomy (NCBI): domain Eukaryota; kingdom Metazoa; phylum Chordata; class Actinopteri; order Labriformes; family Labridae; genus Cheilinus; species Cheilinus undulatus. The sequence continues at coordinate 1,346,750 of NC_054867.1, read as the reverse complement.
CTCTGTTGCTGGGCAAGCAGTTGGCAGCAAGAAAGATGCACTCTTAAGTTTTATCTTAGACTTATAGTGTTTTTCAAAATTAAGTTGACAGCATGTGTTGAAACCTGTGAAAACAAAGAAGATGGATGGTCCAGGATACCTCTGAGAGAAAGAACGGGAAATTTCCATCAAGAAAAACCCAAAAAAGGTGCAAAGAACACCTCAGTCTCAACTACAACTCCTGGCTAGCTTAAAAGCTAACAACTGCCAGTAACTGACAGGGACCACTGCCTGATCAACAGGGGCGCTCGAAGACTGACAGGAGGAGGACGTGGAGCAGCACGACACCTACAGCCACCAGGGAGGCGTCCAGGAGGCATCCAGACCAGATGCCCGAGCCACCTCATCTGGCTCCTCGGAGGACACGGAGGAGCAGCGGCTCTACGCCGAGTCTCTCCCGGATGGCCGAGCTTCTCAACCTATCTCTAAGGGAGAGCCCAGACACCCTGCGGAGGAAACTCATTTCAGCTGCCTGTATCTGTGATCTCATTCTTTCAGTCACAACCCACAGTTCATGGCCATATGTGAGGGTAGGAACGTAGATCGACCGGTAAATTGAGAGCTTTGCCTTTCGACTCAGCTCTTTCTCCACCACAACAGACCGATGCAGAGACCGCATCACTGCTGAATCCGCACCGATCCGCCTGTCAATCTCCCGTTCCATTCTTCCCTCACTTGTGAACAAGACCCCGAGATACTTGAACTCCTCCACTTGGGGCAGGATCTCATTCCCGGCCTGGAGAGGGAATTCCACCCTGTTCCAACTGAGGACCATGGCATCAGATTTGGAGGTGCTGATTCTCATGCCAGCTGCTTCACACTCAGTTGTGAACCATTCCAGTGAGAGCTGTAGGTCATGGCCTGATGAAGCCAACAGAACCACATCATCCGCAAAAAGCAGAGAGCTGATTCTGAGGCCACCAAACCGGACCCCCTCAACGCCCTGGCTGTGCCTAGAAATTCTGTCCATGAAAGTTATGAATAGAACTGGTGATAAAGGGCAGCCCGGTTGGAGTTCAACCCACAACGGAAATGGGTTCGACTTACTTCCGGCAGTGCGGACCAAGCTCTGGCACCGGTTGTACAGGGACTGAACAGCCCTTATCTGGCACCCCATACTCCCAGAGCACTCTCCACAGGATTCCCTGCGGGACACGGTCGAATGCATTCTCCAGGTCCACAAAACACATGTAGGCTGGTTGGGCAAACTCCAGTGCACCCTCCAGGACCCTACCGAAAGTGTAGAGCTGGTCCACTGTTCCACGACCAGGACAAAAAACCACATTGCTCCTCCTGGATCTGAGGATCGACTATCTGACGGACCCTCGTCTCAAGGACCCCCGAACTCAGGGCGGATCTCATCCACCCCCGGGGCCCTGCCACCAAGGAACTTTTTGACCACCTCGGCAACCTCAGCCCCAGAAATAGAAGAGCCCACACCCAAGCCCCCAGACTCTCCTTCCTCACTGGAAGGTGTGTCGATGGGATTGAGGAGGTCTTCGAAGTATTCCTTCCACCGACCCACAACGTCCCGAGTCGAGGTCAACAGCGCGCCATCCCCACCATATAAGGTGTTGACATCGCACTGTTTCCCTGTCCTGAGATGCCGGATGGTGGTCCAGAATCTTCTTGAAGCCGTACGAAAGTCGTTCTCCATGGTCTCTCCAAACTCCTCCCACGTCCGAGTTCTTGCCGTGGCAACTTCTGAAGCCGCAAACCGCATGGCCTGCCGGTACCACCAGTGGTGCAAACTCACAATCAGGTAGTGAACAGTTGACAGCTCCACCCATCTCTTTACCCAAGTATCCAGGACATGTGGCCGCAAGTCCAATGATACAAGTACAAAATCGATTATCAAACTGCGAGCTAGGGTGTCCTTGTGCCAACTGCACATGTGGACACCCTTATGCCTGAACATAGTGTTTTTTATAGACATTTCATGATGAGCACAAAAGTCCAGCAACAGGTTCAGATCAGTGGGGCCATTGCTCCCAATCACTCCCTTCCAGGTCTCACTGTCATTGCCCACATGAGCATTGAAGTAACCCAGCAGAACGAGGGAGTCCCCAGAAGGAGCGCTCTCCAGCACCCCCTCTAGCGACTCCAAAAAGGGTGGGTACTCTGCACTGCCATCTGGTGAATACGCACAAACAACAGTCAGGACCCGTCCCCCCACCCGACGGTGGAGGGAGGCTTCCCTCTCATTCACCGGGGTAAACCCCAATGTACAGGCTGCCAGCCCGGGACGTGTGAGCCACCCAGCTCACACGTCACCCAACCTCTATGGCCCCTCCTACGGGTGGTGAGTCCACTGGAGGGGGGGTCCTATGTTGGTTCTTTGGGCTGTACTCGGCTGGGCCCCATGGGTGCACGCCCGGCCACCAGGTACTCACCATCGAGCCCCACTCCCAGGCCTGGCTCCAGGAGGGTGCCCTGGTGGCTCACGTCAGGGCGAGGGAGAGTGGAGACCGTCCTGCTGCTCTGCCATATAAGGTTTTTGAGCTGCACTTCGTCTGGTCCCTCACCTAGGACCTGATTGCCTTGGGAGACCCTACCAGGGGCATGAAGCCCCCGACAACCTAGCTCCTAGGATCACTGAGACACGCAAACCCCTCCACCACGATAAGGTGGCAGCTCAGGGAGGGGTCATGTTTATTGCATGATAGTTTTATTGTTGTTATTCTAAAAATGTCAGAACCATTTATGTTATACATGTTCTTATAGAATTAATAACTTGAAGAAGAGTGGCATGTGTTTGATTCCTAGGAGGGAACTTAGAGAAAAGAAGACTCCTTCCTCCTCCCTCTTGGTTAAAACTGATGTCAGAACCGGAGTTCAGTTCAGTTCAGTGCAGCAGTTCAGTTCTGCCTCCGCTTCTGTGCTCATGTCCCCAAGCTGTGCCGGGTCCAATGAACCAACTGGACCTAGAATCAGATTTCGACCTAGCACAAAATTAGTTAATCTTTCTAGAACCTTTGCGCTAACTTTGTCTAAAAACAGTTTTTGTTTTTCCTCTTTTTCCCGCGTGCTAGACTTCACTGTGATTCCATAATCTAAGTGATGTCAATGTTTTGAGACATTAATTTGATATTAATTGGACGAATTAAAAACTGTTTTTGGGACGAGACGATTTCCCCTAGAGTCCGGGAAAGATCCACCTTGCTGTGTTCATCTCTGTTCTGGGGATCCATATCGGCACCGTGACTGAACAGACCAGCTCAACGATCACAAAGAACAACTGAGCTGACACGGCAGCCTCGGACTCCAGAACCGGCTACGGCTCCTCTCCTGTCGTCTTCCCTCCACGGCCTCCTGCTTCAACAGCAGTACAGCAGGGTCTAAACTATCTCTTATGGTGAAAGTGTCTCCAAGTTCCTATCCTCCAGAAGTTGTTCAGTTCCAATTCGTTGCATTTATGCTGCGATCACGTTTTCTTTTTGTTCTCAAAGGTTGTTTTTGGTCGATGCCAAAGAAGTCTTGTCTCAGTCTCTCTGACACAAAATTAATTCCATAAACTAGAAAAGCACTCGGAGAGCGCAGACCTCCGCCATTAGCCCCATCTCCCAATAGTAAGGAATCCTTTAAAAAATTCCTGGATCCAGACGGTGATCTGGATCACTCCCAAAATCTAATCAGCTCTTCCTTAGGCCATTTCTGAATTTTTCTTGTCCTCATCCTAGTTCATTTTCCTTATTTTAGCCTCTGGTGAATCATCAGATTTCCTGTCTGAACCAGATCTAGGTTTCTGATATTCAGCGTGTGAAGCTTTAAAAGTGTCCCAGGTCCTTTTCCTCAACGTTCTAGTCTTGGTATCCGGGACATTGCCCATTTTAGCATTACATTTTAGCTTTGGGTTCAGGGATTCTGGGATGGTAGCCTTCTGAGAGGATGTTTTTGGGGATTCCATCCTGTCATCATTCTTCATCTTTTTCCTCTCTGGAGAATGACTCTTTATTTTCCTGAAGCCAATGTACAAGCCATTAAAAATGTTCCAGGACCTCTTCCTCTTTAGTCTAGCTCCTGCTGCACCCTGACCATCTTGCTGGTTCTGGGGGAGCATCAGCTTCACCTTCTTGTCCTCTGGTGAGTCCTCATCTAGTTCCCCTTGTCCACTATGTCCTGCTGTAAAACTGTCCCAGGTCCTCTTGGAGGTTGTAGACCCTTCTTGTAGGACTGTATACGTCTGGTCCTCAGAGACATTTCTCCTCCTTTTTCCCTCCGGGCGTCTGGAACCAGTTTCTCTGGTCGCCATCATCAAGTCTCTAGACCGTTTCAGGGGAGCTCGTCCCTGGTCAATGGAGAGGTTGCTAGAAACGTCTGATGCTATTCCCAGTATGGCGGGGTGCTCTTGGTGGCTGTGCCAGGCTGGTATAACTGGTCTGGGGATGCTGGCGGGGCTGGCAGTGCTGGTGGACGGTTGCTGGCCCATCAGATCCTGCTGACCCCACCAGGTGTCTGAGACCTGACACACCTCCATCTGTTCACAGCAGGATTTGACGTAGAAGCTGTCGGGAAAGTTATCAGCGAGGTCCCTCATGGTGATAAAAGGATCCTCCAAAAGCTGGCCAGGTGTGATCCTTTTACTGACGTCTAGATGGAGCATCTTTTTCAGTAACTCGATGAAGTTATCCAGATCGTCGCTCTCTGCCATGGTGTCTTCCAGCGATCCATGACAAATTTGCCGTACATTCCTGATGTCATCCAGGGAGTTAAACCTGATCTTAGAACAGTAGTCAGCTCCATATTCCTCAGGTGTCATTAACCTCCACTGGCGTCTTCCCTGTCTCTTAGTATAAAAACAGTCAGTAATGGTTCCTTTGTTGAGGACTTGCTCTGGGAGCTGACCCAGAGTATGTTCCATATGTCTCAACATGTCGTATTCACAGTGTCCCGCGAAAAGAGCACGACCAAGGAACAACTCTGCAGCGATGCAGCCCAGAGACCACATGTCAATGCCTGCATTGAACGGAGATCCTAGGATGATCTCTGGAGCCCTGTAATATCTGGTCTGAATGTACGCACCAGGTAGGACCTTCACCAGGCAACACCCCAGCCCAAAGTCGATCACCTTAACCTTCAGCTGCAGGTTTTTGTGGTCTACCAACATGATGTTGTCTGGTTTGAGGTCTGAATGAGCAATTCCCTGGCTCTTAAGTAATTCTAGCGCCCTCCCTACCTGCTGTAGAATTGGCCGAATTTCCTTCAGGGTCAGAGAGAACGCCGGTTTCTTCATCATGAAATCCCACAGACTCACATCAAGAATTTCAAACTCCAGACAGATATTCCCCCTGTCCACAAAGCTGTCGTTAAATTTGACAAAGTTGTACCTGTCTGGGCCGAATGCTCTCAGGTGCTGCAGGATTTCCACCTCTTTCTGGGCCTCCTTGGTAAATTCTTGGTGTTTGATGACCTTCACAGCCACTATTTCCTTTGTGGCTGTCTTTATACATTTAGCCACTTTTCCAAAGGTGCCCTCTCCCAGCAAAGACAGAATCAGATATTTAGAGGTCGGGGACGAGAGGACACCCAGGATGTTGTCAGACTCTTCATCTGAAGAGGATGATGATGTGTCATCTCCTTCAGACGTGCTCGGGAACTCTTTGGGAGTCCTATACATACTAACGCTGACGGCAGACTCTTCATCTGAAGAGGACGACGATGTGTCATCTCCTTCAGACGTGCTCGGGAACTCTTTGGGAGTCCTATACATACTAACGCTGATGGCAGACTCTCCATCTGAAGAGGACGACGATGTGTCATCTCCTTCAGACGTGCTCGGGAACTCTTTGGGAGTCCTATACGTACTAACGCTGACGGCAGATTCTCGTGACATTTTGTAAAATAAACCCTGAAATGTCAATGTTATTATTACTATGTTAATCTGAATCATAAGTTAGGGTTAGAGCCTCACTAGTGGTCATTCACTCCTGACCAACATGAAAGCCAACACCAACATCAAAGCATCAAAGGACTATGACATCATCAATGGAATGTGACATCATCAAAGGATATGACATCATGGGGAGTCCCACACACACACCAACACCCCACACACAAAGTGTGACATCACAGCATCTGACCAATGAGCAGTGCCCTACACTCTCAGGCTTTCTGTTTGCTCCTGAACTGGTAATTGTTCTTTTAATGTTTTTAAACTCAGTTAAAATTTGATCCTTTCTAGTGGTTAGCTGTTCTAAGACAGTGTCACTCCCTTTTCTTTAAGAAAAATGAACATTTTTATTATCAACCTGTGAATTTAAATCCAACTCTACCGCTCTCTCTTATCGACTTTTGGGGAAAATTGACAGAGAAACTGAGCTCTTTTTTCTTTTCTTAAAACTGAGGATCATTAATAAGTCCAGATTTAATTGTTTTAATTGACTAGGTATTAAAACATATCAGAGAATCCAACATTTCCACAGCCTTCATTTAAAGTCCGTCAGTTTGGTTTGTCGTTTTGTGAACATCTTCTGTGTTACAAGGGTTGGTTTAGAAGCAGCAGCGATGGAAAGCTTCACAGAAATTAAACATGTCATGTAGTCACAAAGATTTAATAACTTAATCCTTCAAACAATCAAACAGAGCTGCAGAAACATCAGCATTACAGCCTTCATCACTGACAGCCTCAGAGAGACGGATGGTCAGGCCTTCTGGGCTCAGTGAGCTTATGATCTCTTTGTGATCACAGCTTCATCCATCTTCTTCTTCTGCTTACCTGGGGTCGGCTCGTAGTGGCAGCAGGCAAAGTAAGTCAACCCAGACATCCCTCTCTCCAGCAACATTTTCCAGTTCCTCAGGCGCTCCTAGGCCAGATGAGATGTATAATCTCTCCATCATCCCTCCAGCGAGTTTTCAGTCTACCCCGAGGTATCCTCCCAGTTGGACATGCCCAGAAGACCCCCACAGAAAGGCGACCAAAAGGCATCCTGATGCCTGAACCACCTCAACTAGCTCCTTTCGACGTGAAGGAGCAGTGGCTCTACTTTGAGATCCTTCTGGATCTCTGAGCTCCTCATCCTATCCCTAAGGCTGAACCCAGCCACCCTCTTGAGGACTCTCATCTCAACCACTTGAACCTGCGATCTCCTTCTTTCAGTCATTACCCAGAGTTCATGACCATAGGTGAAGGTGGGGACACAGATCCACCCTGCCTTCTGGCTCAGCTCCCTCTTCACCACAACAGTACGGTCTAGTGCCTTCAAACCTGCTGAGCCTTCACCAATCCGCCCGTCGATCTCACGGTCCATTCTTGAACTCCATCACTTGGGGCAAAGACTCACTCCATGACTGGGCGTCTGTCAGGGAGCAACCTCTGCCATCAGTGAATGAATGAGTGAGTGAACTGAGTGAGAGGGTGTGAATGGGTAGGTCTGACCTGTGGTGTAAAAGTGCTTTGAGTAGCCGGATGGCTAGAAAGCATTATACAAGTTTATGTCCATTTACCCGGAGGGAGCAATCCACCACTTTCTCTCTCTGCTCTCTGAACAAGGAACCCTGTCACTGTGCCTTGAGATCCTGCCCATAAAAATCCCAGACAGAATCAGAGACAAGGGACAGCCCTGGCAGAGGCCAAAACACACCGGGTACATGCTCCACTTTGTGCTGAGGATGCGGAAACTACTCTCACTTCACCGGTAGAGAGACCTAATGGCTCACTGCAGGGGCCACGGGACCCTATACCCCCTCCCCCCCAAGGCCCCCAAGGGAAGTCAAAGTCAAAATGTAGACTGGATTAGCAAACTCCCATGCTCTCTGAAGGAGCCCTGCAAGAGTGAAGAGCTGGTCCACTGTCCCAGGACCACAACAGAATCTGCATGGTTCTTCCTGATTATATATATATATATATATATATATATATATATATATATAAATACAAACATATATATAGATAGATAGATAGATACATACATACATAGCTTTATAGACAGTATATACCCCTACCCTAAACCAGGTATGCTGCTGGGGGTTAGTACCCCTAGGCCTCCACCCTTGCCTGCCCCCTGGTCTCCAGTGCACCTGACCCTCATGCCTATCCCTGCAGGTGATGAGCCCACAGGGTGTTGGCTCCATGTTGTCTTTTTCAGCTGTGCCCAGCTGGGCCCATGGAGTAAAGCCTGGCCACCAAACACTCGCTGTAGTGCTACCTCCCCCAGGTCTGGCTCCAGGGCACCCCAGTTTCCCTATTCCAGGCTAGGTGACTCCAGACCGTAGGTTCCTAATCATGAGAGCTGTCCTGAATCAATCTTTGTCTCGACCCTACCCTGGGACCTATTTGCATGGGAGATCCTACTGGGGGCTAATGCCCCCGGGTTCACCACGATAAGGTACCGACTCTCGGAGGGATGATCACAACTTTTACTCTTTAATTTACCAGCTGTCTTATACTTTGGCTTTTCTAGTTTCATTTGCCTTCTATTAGCCTTTAATATCTTGTTTTTATTTCTAATTTCTCAAAATTAAAGTTGCCCTGCTCCAGAGAGCAACATTTCAGATATACATGGTCTGAACTTGATGATAAAAGGTCTGTAAAAGTGACCAACCTGAGCAAGTCGTCTGAGGAGCAGCTCTGCAGAGGGACGGGACCAGTCCAGGAAGATCTCAGGGACCAGAGTGACCGTCATCTCCAGGACCCGCAGCAGACTGACCGACAGGTCGAAGCACGTCGCACACACCTGGAACACAAAATAGTCAAATATGAAGACAGACCGGTCTGTCTGACATCGATCACAGGACTGAGATCTAGTGAAGGATCAGTTCTCCTGATTCAAACTGTTCATTTAGTGCTTTTATTTTGAAAGGGGCAAACAAAAGTGTGTTGTCTTTATTGGTAAATCTTTGACAGCATTGAGACAAAAGTCAGAGTTCAATATTTCAATTACAGAGATGCATATTAGGGCTGAAACCAACAATTATTGGTGATTGATTGGCTGACTGTGCAGCTGTCGTCTAGTCAGCGGCCAGCCAAAGAGACAAAACCAGAGAAGCGTGATAAAGCTGATGTTCCTGGAGTTCTAGTTTCAGAAGTGTGGGATTTTACCTTTAGTTGACGAGTGTCCACGAAGTTTCTCTCTGGACGCTCTGCAGCCTGTTGGATCTGACAGAGAAGAGAGAGGAGGAAAGAAAAGTAGATAAACACACCTCTGCATTTGTGGAGATGATGATGACACCTTGGAGATACCCATACAACAGAAGGTACACAGGAATAAAACTGAACACGGTGGTTATAGGACTCTATGGATAATATTACCTTTATTTTGATTTTCTCAGAGAAAAGCTCTGTTTAAATATTTAGTATCACACGGACCAATAAGGTATTTTACTATGGTTATCAGCGAGATAAGTTAAAGTTGGAAAACAGAGCAGAACTAATCTAACTGCTTTTCCTCACAGGAAGACTTTATAATGGGTGAAATACAGTGAAGTTAGATCCTCCAGGAATCATTTTAAAAACTCTGATGAGGAAAAAGGGTCCTTGGGTGTTGCAGATGGCCTGGTGATTTAAGGCACCCCTGTGCACAGGTGGCCAGGGTTCAAGTCCTGCCTGTGGCTCCTTTCCTGCATGTGTCTCCCCCACTCTCCAGGACCTATTTCGGACTCTGTCCACTGTCCTCCTCTATGAGTAAAAGCATAAAAATCCCAAAACATGCATCTTTAAAAAAAGGGTCCTCAAGTCGGTCCTCTGGAACTATCACATACTCTGAGGGAGGTCAGCAAAAGCACAAAACATTTCTCACATCAAAAAAAGATTTCAGTGTTGTTTGATTCTCATCTATTTCATACAGATATCGGGTCCTGTGGTAGAAGAACTGACATTTTCATAAAGCTACGTCCAAATTGAACTCTACAGTGGAAGCCATTAGAAATGGCTCAGACTACAACTAAACTAAATAACTCTGTATGTACGACACTGAAGGGATCAGAACTCAGACAGTCAGACAGACAGTAAGTCAGTCAGTCAGACAGTCAGTCAGTCAGTCAGAAAGTCAGTCAGTCAGTCAGTCAGACAGTCAGTCAGACAGTCATTCAGTCAGTCAGTCAGACAGTCAGTCAGTCAGTCAGAAAGTCAGTCAGTCAGTCAGTCAGTCAGTCAGTCAGTCAGTCAGTCAGTCAGTCAGTCAGTCAGTCAGTCAGTCAGTCAGTCTGTCAGTCAGTCAGTCAGTCAGTCAGTCAGTCAGTCAGTCAGTCAGTCAGTCAGTCAGTCAGTCAGTCAGTCAGTCAGTCAGTCAGTCAGTCAGTCAGACAGGGACAGGACCAGTCAGACAGATCAGTCAGGGACCAGTCAGTCAGACAGTCAGTCAGTCCGACAGTCAGACAGACTGACCAGTCAGACAGGTCAGTCAGACAGGTCAGTCAGTCAGACAGACACCTGGAACAGTCAGACAGTCAGTCAGTCAGTCAGTCAGTCAGACAGTCAGTCAGTCAGACAGACAGACAGAAGGACAGTCAGTCAGACAGTCAGTCAGTCAGTCAGTCAGTCAGACAGACAGAAGGACAGTCAGTCAGACAGTCAGTCAGTCAGAAAGTCAGTCAGTCAGTCAGTCAGACAGTCAGTCAGACAGTCATTCAGTCAGTCAGTCAGACAGTCAGTCAGTCAGTCAGAAAGTCAGTCAGTCAGTCAGTCAGTCAGACAGTCAGTCAGTCAGTCAGTCATTCAGTCAGTCAGTCAGTCAGTCAGTCAGTCAGTCAGTCAGTCAGTCAGACAGTCAGTCAGTCAGTCAGTCAGTCAGTCAGTCAGTCAGTCAGTCCGACAGTCAGACAGTCAGTTGGTCAGTCATTCAGTCAGTCAGTCAGACAGTCAGTCGGTCAGTCAGTCAGTCAGTCAGTCAGTCAGTCAGTCAGTCAGTCAGACAGTCAGTCAGTCAGTCAGTCAGTCAGACAGTCAGTCAGTCAGTCAGACAGTCAGTCAGTCAGTCAGACAGTCAGTCAGTCAGACAGTCAGTCAGTCAGACAGACAGACAGAAGGACAGTCAGTCAGACAGTCAGTCAGTCAGTCAGTCAGACAGTCAGTCAGTCAGACAGACAGACAGAAGGACAGTCAGTCAGACAGTCAGTCAGTCAGTCAGTCAGTCAGTCAGACAGACAGAAGGACAGTCAGTCAGACAGTCAGACAGTCAGTCAGTCAGTCAGTCAGTCAGACAGTCAGTCAGTCAGACAGACAGACAGAAGGACAGTCAGTCAGACAGTCAGTCAGTCAGTCAGTCAGACAGTCAGTCAGTCAGACAGACAGACAGAAGGACAGTCAGTCAGACAGTCAGTCAGTCAGTCAGTCAGTCAGTCAGTCAGACAGACAGAAGGACAGTCAGTCAGACAGTCAGTCAGTCAGTCAGTCAGACAGTCAGTCAGTCAGACAGACAGACAGAAGGACAGTCAGTCAGACAGTCAATCAGTCAGACAGTCAATCAGTCAGTCAGTAAGTCAGTCAATTAGACAGTCAGACAGTAAGTCAGTCAGTCAGTCAGTCAGTCAGTCAGTCAGTCAGACAGACAGTCAGTCAGTCTGACAACCAGACAGTCAGTCAGTCAGTCAGTCAGTCAGTCAGACAGTCAGTCAGTCAGTCAGTCAGTCAGACAGTCAGTCAGTCAGACAGACAGACAACCAGACAGTCAGTCAGTCAGTCCGAAAGACAGACAGACAGACAGAAAAACAGACAGATAGTCAGTCAGTCAGACAGACAGACAGTCATACATTCAGTCTTACAGTCAGTAAGACAATAAGACAGTCAGTCAGCCAGTCAGTCAGGCAGTCAGACAGTTAGTCAGTCAGTCAGTCAGACAGACACTCAGACAACCAGACAGACAGTCAGACAGTCAGTCAGGCAGTCAATCAGACAATCAGACAGTCAGACAGTCGGTCGGTCATTCAATCAGTCAGTCAGACAGTCAGTCAGTCAGACAGACAGACAGTTAGTAAGTCAGTCAGTCAGACAGACAGTCAGAGAGTCAGTCAGCAAGAAAGACAGTCAGTCAGTCAGTCAATCAGACAATCAGACAGTCGGTCAGTCAGTCAGTCAGTCAGTCATTTAGTCAGATAGACAGTATACAGTCAGTCATTCAGTCAGTCAGACAGTCAATCAGTCTGTCAGTCAGGCAGTCAGACAGTTAGTCAGTCAGTCAGTCAGACAGACACTCAGACAACCAGACAGACAGTCAGGCAGTCAATCAGACAATCAGACAGTCAGACAGTCGGTCGGTCATTCAATCAGTCAGTCAGACAGTCAGTCAGTCAGACAGACAGACAGTCAGTAAGTCAGTCAGTCAGACAGACAGTCAGAGAGTCAGTCAGCAAGAAAGACAGTCAGTCAGTCAGTCAATCAGACAATCAGACAGTCGGTCAGTCAGTCAGTCAGTCAGTCATTTAGTCAGATAGACAGTATACAGTCAGTCATTCAGTCAGTCAGACAGTCAATCAGTCTGTCAGTCAGTCAGTCAGACAGTCAGACAGTCAGTCAGACAATAAGACAGTCAGTCGAAGACAGACAGATGGTCAGTCTGTCAGATAGACAGACAGTCAGTCAGCCAGACAGTCAGTCAGTCAGTCAGACAGTCAGACAATAAGACAGTCAGTCGAAGACAGACAGATGGTCAGTCTGTCAGATAGACAGACAGTCAGTCAGTCAGACAGTCAGTCAGTCAGACAGACACATACAGACAGTCAGTCAGTCAGTCAGACAGAGAGACAGACAGACAGTAAGTCAGACAATCAGACACAGAGAGACAGACAGTCAGACAGTTGGTCAGTCAGTCAGTCAGACAGACAGTCAGTCAGTCAGACAGACAGAAAGACAGAAAAACAGACAGATAGTCAGACAGTCAGTCAGACAGTCAGACAGTAAGACAGTCAGTCAGTCAGTCAGAGAGACAGACAGAAAGACAGTCAGTCAGTCAGACAGACAGACTGTCAGACTGACAGACAGTCAATCAGACAGTCAGTCAGTCAGTCAGTCATTTAGTCAGACAGACAGTATACAGTCAGTCAGTCAGTCAGTCAGACAGTCAATCACTCAGTCAGTCAGTCAGTCAGTCCGACAGTCAGACAGTCAGTCAGACAATAAGACAGTCAGTCGAAGACAGACAGATGGTCAGTCTGTCAGATAGACAGACAGTCAGTCAGCCAGACAGTCAGTCAGTCAGTCAGCCAGTCAGACAATCAGACAGTCAGTCAGTCAGTCAGTCAGTCAGTCAGACAGTCAGTCAGTCAGTCAGTCAGTCAGACAGTCAGTCAGTCAGACAGACAGACAACCAGACAGTCAGTCAGTCAGTCCGAAAGACAGACAGACAGACAGAAAAACAGACAGATAGTCAGTCAGTCAGACAGACAGACAGTCATACATTCAGTCTTACAGTCAGTAAGACAACAAGACAGTCAGTCAGCCAGTCAGTCAGGCAGTCAGACAGTTGGTCAGTCAGTCAGTCAGACAGACACTCAGACAACCAGACAGACAGTCAGACAGTCAGTCAGGCAGTCAATCAGACAGTCAGACAGTCGGTCGGTCATTCAATCAGTCAGTCAGACAGTCAGTCAGTCAGACAGACAGACAGTCAGTAAGTCAGTCAGTCAGACAGACAGTCAGAGAGTCAGTCAGCAAGAAAGACAGTCAGTCAGTCAGTCAATCAGACAATCAGACAGTCGGTCAGTCAGTCAGTCAGTCAGTCATTTAGTCAGATAGACAGTATACAGTCAGTCATTCAGTCAGTCAGACAGTCAATCAGTCTGTCAGTCAGTCAGTCAGACAGTCAGACAGTCAGTCAGACAATAAGACAGTCAGTCGAAGACAGACAGATGGTCAGTCTGTCAGATAGACAGACAGTCAGTCAGCCAGACAGTCAGTCAGTCAGTCAGACAGTCAGACAAACAGACAGTCAGTCAGTCAGTCAGACAGACAGTCAGTCAGTCAGTCAGTCAGTCAGATGTCAGACTGTTCAGTCAGTCTGACATAACAGACAGTCTCAGTCAGTCAGTCCATCAGTCAGTCTGTCTGTCCGTCTGCCTCATATCAGTCAGCTCGGTCAGTCAGACAGTGTCAGTCAGTCAGACAGACAGAAAGGGAACCAGACAGTCAGTCAGTCAGTGAAAGACAGACAGACAGACAGAAAAACGAATTTAACATCATTTAGACTGTAGGACTTCATAAAATCTAGAGTCAGTCTGACTCGATTTTGAGCCTCAGTAAGAGTGAGTCAGTCAGCCAGTCAGTCAGGCAGTCAGACAGCTCAGTCAGTCAGTCAAAATAACAGACGGATGAGTTTTCTTGAAGGTGCAGACATGAAGTCACGACAGTCAGTCAGGCAGTCAATCAGACAATCAGACAGTCAGACAGTCGGTGTTTGGTACAGCCGCTTTGACATGCTGTTTTTGTTTAGGAGGCGGGGTCAGTGAGGACAGACAGTTAGTGTCAGTCAGTCAGACATATTGCTCAGATATAGTTCCTCTTTCTAAAAACAAAACAGCATTTCAATCAAATTCATTCAATTTCGCTATTTCTGCTTTATTGGCCAATTCATGATTCTGTTATAATAATACATTAATAATACATTTTTAAGACCTTTAAAAATCATATTTAAGACATTTTATGAGATTTTTTTTAGACATTTTAAGACACGGAAACCCTGATATACAGTCTGATCTAAGAGCTGAGCTGCTCAAACCTAACCCTAACCCAGGGCGTCAGCTCTGACTTCTGCTCATCACCCAGGGAACGATTAACTGGGCTGAAAACAGGAGATATTCCCACAGGATGATGATCAATTAGAAAACAGAGTGGAGCTGAATCTGATGATTCACAGTGTTTTACTGAGGATTTATCTAAAAGCCAGAATAATCTCATTAGAGAGAAACAAACGCAGATCTATTTTTACGTGTGGACTACTTCCTGTTTCTGAACAGCTCTGATTAGAACTCTGACTGAAGATAAACTCAACAATCCAACCCAGAGATCTTCTGTGATGAAAAGGGCTCATGGTGGGACCAACAACTACAGTCCTGGGAAAAAGTACTTCCTCTTTCCTGATTTCTGTTTTTTACATATTTGTCACCTAAATGTTTCAGATCATCAAACTAATTTCAATATTAGACAAAGATACAAGCTTTCATGATATCATCAGAGACAGATGGTCAGTCTGTCAGATAGACAGACAGTCAGTCAGCCAGACAGTCAGTCAGTCAGTCAGACAGTCAGACAAACAGACAGTCAGTCAGTCAGTCAGACAGACAGTCAGTCAGTCAGTCAGTCAGTCAGTCTGACAACCAGACAGTCAGTCAGTCAGTGAGACAGACAGAAGGACAGTCGGTACAGTCAGTCAGACAGTTGGTCAGTCAGACAGTCAGAAAATCAGTCAGTCAGACAGACAGAAGGACAGTCAGTCAGACAGTCAGTCAGACAATAAGACAGTCAGACAGTCAGTCAGTCAGTCAGTCAGTCAGACAGACAGTCAGTCCGACAGTCAGTCAGACAATTAGACAGGAGACAGTTGGTCAGTCAGTCAGTCAGTGAGACAGACAGTCAGTCAGACAATTAGACAGACAGTTGGTCAGTCAGTCAGTCAGTAAGTCAGTCAGTCAGTCAGTCCGGCAGTCACTCAGTCAGTCAGAAAGTCAAACACTCAGTCAGACAGTCAGGCAGACAGAAGGACAGTCGGTCAGACAGTCAGTCAGACAGTAAGTCAGTCAGACAGTCAGTCAGTCAGTCAGTCATACAGACAGAAGGACAGTCAGTCAGTCAGTCAGTCAGACAGACAGAAGGACAGTCGGTCAGACAGTCAGTCAGAAAGTCAAACACTCAGTCAGTCAGTCAGACAGTCAGTTAGTTAGTCAGTCAGTCAGACAATTAGACAGTCAGACAGTTGGTCAGTCAGTCAGTCAGAAAGTCAAACAGTCCAACTGGGTTTTCCTGTAGATCTCCCAAAACCACATCTACACACCAAATTTCATAAATCTCAGTTAAACTGCTGGCATTATTGAGGCATTTCCTGAGGGACATTTTTAAAACCTTTATCAACATCCCATGTTTTTCAGTTTTAGGTGTTTGCCAATTTTTAACACAGATCAGTGCAGGAGAGTGGGAGGCAAACTAAGGCCTGTGATTACAGCAGGGCCCTGGACACAAGAATCTGTTCCGCCACCAGTGAGTTATCAGCAAGTTGAAAGGTCAGAGGAAGGGGCGAGGCACCAGTGTCATGGCTTCAAATGACACCACTAGACCAAGATGGCTGCCAAATGTGACTCCACCTTTGTCCAACAAGAGGAACCAAAGACATGTCCTCTATTCATATACCAGGGTCTCTGCAGGTTTCAACAAGTCAAATTTAAGGCTTTTAAGACATTTTTAAGACCATAATAAATAAAATTTAAGAACCTTTCACATCCATACTAGCAAAAAGTAAAAAAGACATGAAGGAAAATTGGAGGCCCAATTACTTGCAAAGTATAAGTAGGGCCCTATGAAATCTGTTGTATTTTTTGCCAAATTCCATTTTTCCCATTTTAATGTTTTTTGGAATTCTGTTTTTTAACCTTTCCACTTATTTTACCATAAAAGAGTGCCCTGTTTATGTAAATGAATCAAATGTTCACTAATTAAATAGAAATAACCTTAAATTTATTGAATAAGGGCCACAGTTAGCCCAGGAGCCGTTGTTTGGATAACCCTGATATAAAATAATTAAAACCAGTTTAACAGTCAGATATTTCCAACATAAGACACATCCACGTGTACAGTTGTGTTCAAAATAATAGCAGTCCCACATCACTAGCGAGATAAATCACTGTTTTTGTTAGAATTTCAACTTCTACACTGCAAATAAGTTTCTAGAAGGTTTAGTAAAGGTATAGAAAACCAACAGACCCAACAGGAATGACATGCATGCTGCTGATTCTGTGAAACTGAATCATTTACTGAAAGGGGCATGTTCAAAAAAATAGCAGTGCCAAGTTCAATTAGTGAGGTCATTGATTATGTGAAAAAAATAGGTGTTAAACAGGTGGCCCTTATTTAAGGATCAAGGCAGCTGATGCTGCATATGCTGGCTGTGCATTTGTCCTTGAAAAACAGAGTAAAATGGGTCGTTCAAGACACTGTTCAGAAGAGGAGTGTTCTTTGATTAAGAAATTAATAAAAGAGGGGAAAACCTATAAAGAAGTGCAGAAAATGATAGGCTGTTCAGCTAAAATGATATCAAATGCTTTAAAATGGCAGCCAAAACCAGAAAGGCAAGGAAGAAAAAGAAAAATGACTATTTGAATGGATCGGAGAGTAATCAAAATGACAAAGGCTCAGCCAATGATCAGCTCCAGAGGGTCAAAGAAGATCTAAGATTGCCTGTGAGTACTGTAACAATCAGACGACGTCTATGTGAAGCCAAGCTACCAGCAAGAAGCCCACGCAAAGTCCCATAGTTAAAAAAAATACATGTGCTGAAGCGGTTACAATTTGCCAAAGAACACATTGACTGGCCTAAAAAGAAATGGCGTAATATTTTGTGGACTGATGAGAGTAAGATTGTTCTTTTTGGGTCTGAGGGCCACAGACAGTTTGTCAGACGTCCTGCAAACACTGAATTCAAGCCACAGTACACAGTGAAGACGGTGAAGCATGGTGGTGCAAGCATCATGATATGGGGATGTTTCTCGTACTATGGTGTTGGTCCTGTTTATCGCATACCAGGGATCACGGATCAGTTTGAGTACATCAGAATACTGGAAGAAGTCATGTTGTCGTATGCTGAAGAGGAAATGCCCTTGAAATGGGTGTTTCAACAAGACAATGACCCCAAACACACCAGCAAGCGAGCAAAATCATGGTTCCAGACAAACAGAATTCAAGTAATGGAGTGGCCAGCACAATCCCCAGACCTTAATCCCATAGAAAACTTATGGGCTGACATAAAAAATGCTGTTCATGAGGCAAAACCAAGAAATACAGAGGAATTGTGGAACGTAGTACAATTGTCCTGGGCTGGAATACCTGTTGACCAGTGCCAGAAGTTGGTCGACTCCATGTACCACAGATGAAACCGTAGTTATGCAACTAAATATTAGTTTACGATTCTCAGGAAAGTTGAATCTTCAAGCATTTCTTAGTTTATACAGTACATTTTTGAGTTTGTAAAGAAAGATGTCAACACTGCTATTTTTTTTAACATTATATTTCTTGACTTTCTGTCAAATATTATCAAATTCAATTACTTTTTCCAACTTTCTTGCTTTTAAATAGAATGTGCAGTGTCCCCAATGCATTTGTGTTCATTAAAATACAATTTATTTGAAGAATTTTGAGGTTTACTCACCTTTTTAAACACACTGTTATTATTATGGACATAACTGAATAATCCCATCCTAACTGATGTTTCTGATGTAGATGAAGAAGTCCTTCTGTTCTCTCATCACAGACAGTGATAGTAACTTAATAAGAAGGTCACATTAAAGTTGAATGGTTAATAGTAAACCTGTTACCTAAACTTATTTACTCTCTCAGTCTGTAACAGTCCATCAGTCTGATGCTGCACTGTTCTCCTCCTGACTGTAACAGTTCTCTCCTCGTTTCTCCCCATCCTCGCTGTCTGTCCGTCTGCCTCATATCAGAGCGCTACGTTAGTCCGGACACGTGTTGCCTCGTTAAGCAACCAAAGGGAACTACAGTATCTACAGGATGAATTATTAAGCTAACTGTTACTCGAATTTAACATCATTTAGACTGTAGGACTTCATAAAATCTAGAGTCCGTCTGACTCGATTTTGAGCCTCCGATGGGTGAGCGGTGTGCCTCGCGTGAGGTGAGACACACCGCTCAGGTGGTGAGGTAAAATAACTCGAAGCACGGATGAGTTTTCTTGAAGGTGCAACATGAAGTCCCACGGTACTGGCCCGTATGGGGCTACGTGATGTTTGCCGGTGTTTGGTACAGCCGCTTTGACATGCTGTTTTTGTTTAGGAGGGGGCGGGGTGAGTGAGGGACAAGATGTGCCCCGCTTTAGTGTTCCCCCAGGGACATATTGCTCAGATATACGTTCCTCTTTCTAAAAACAAAACAGCATTTCAATCAAATTCATTCAATTTCCGCTATTTCTGCTTTATTGGCCAATTCCGCGATTCTGTTATAATAATACATTAATAATACATTTTTAAGACCTTTAAAAATCATATTTAAGACATTTTATGAGATTTTAAGAGAATTTTAGACATTTTAAGACCCCACGGAAACCCTGATATACAGTCTGATCTAACAGACATCAGCACCCACAGAGCTGAGCTGCTAATGACACGGTCAAGAACCAAACCCTAACCCTAACCCAGGGACGTCAGCTCTGACTTCTGCTCATCACCCAGGGAACGATTAACTGGGCTGAAAACAGGAGATATTCCCACAGGATGATGATCAATTAGAAAACAGAGTGGAGCTGAATCTGATGATTCACAGTGTTTTACTGAGGATTTATCTAAAAGCCAGAATAATCTCATTAGAGAGAAACAAACGCAGATCTATTTTTACGTGTGGACTACTTCCTGTTTCTGAACAGCTCTGATTAGAACTCTGACTGAAGATAAACTCAACAATCCAACCCAGAGATCTTCTGTGATGAAAAGGGCTCATGGTGGGACCAACAACTACAGTCCTGGGAAAAAGTACTTCCTCTTTCCTGATTTCTGTTTTTTACATATTTGTCACCTAAATGTTTCAGATCATCAAACTAATTTCAATATTAGACAAAGATACAAGCTTTCATGATATCATCAGAGACAGAATTTTGGTGAAGCTGGGGATGTTGGGCCCTTTCCTCTACTACTGGCGAGGAGGCTTTGCTCCATTTTTCAAAACTTGTCAACATAGGACAGTCAACATAAGAGAAAGACTGTTTGTGTGAACCTTCCCAGGAGTGGCCGGCCTACCAACATGACTCCAAGAGAACATGGACGACTCATCCAGGACGTCCCAACATCTAGAGACCTGCAGACCTCACCAACTCAGTCAAGGTCAGAGGTCATGACTCAACCATCAGAAAGAGACTGGGCAACGATGCTGGGCAAAAAGAACACAAAGGCTCGTCTCACATTAGACCAAAAACACCCTGATGATCCCCAAGACTTCTGGGAAAATAATCTGAGGACCAACAAGACAGAAGAGGAACTTTCTGGAAGGTGTGCAAAATTCATGGTTCCATCAGTTGAAGGTAATAGTCCAGGTCCTGGTCCAGACCATCTCACCACCACCACGTCTGACTGGTGGTCTGATGTTGTTCTGATGAAATGCTGTGTTAGTTTGACTCCAGATGAACGGGACACACACCCGTCAGTCTAAATAAACTAAAAGAAGATATTATCACGCAGAAAAAACATTATAAACCTTTATGATGTTGAACTGTATGCCTACAGTCATTTTGTGTTGGTGTCTTGTATCTAGACGATGATATCTCCTTCCACTAGGGTTACACTCACCTGGATGGTCCAGCCAGACATGATTTAGAGACTTAAAAACACAAATAACACCTGTATTCCTCGTAATGAGTAAAACCAGACTTCTCATTCCTAGGCTGTGGGTGACAAAGCTGTGCTGGTCACATTGGGAGATATTATCTCTTTACTGTAAGCCTGGTATGTTTCGGTGTGAGGCCCCCTCACCTCTTGGATCATGCCGATGAACTCAGAGAAGGCCCAGTTGAGCTGGTTCAGGACGCTGTTGAGGAAGGAGGCAGCCATGTCTTTGTCCATGCTGAGAAGCTCCGCCATGTGTCTCTGCAGCAGCAACGACGGGCACGGCTCTAGACCAATCAGAGTGGAGGGGGGAGCAGGCAAACAAACATTGGAGCGTTAAAACATTTCATTCTGACTGAGTTCCCATGGTTAACCTGACTGTATCTAGGGAAGAGGAGGTTAGCTGATATTTAGAACAGTGGGGTTCTCAACACTTCAGCCCGCGACCCCCAAAATAAGGATGCCAGAGACCGGGGACCCCCACTGTACCTAAAGGTGGTTGAACAGCCATGAACGTTCTAGAATAGTCATGTGGAGACAAGGCCGCCCATTAGGGGGAAAAATGGGAGAGCTTTCTGGGACCCAACCAGACTGGGGACCCATGGAGGTCAGCAAAACCACGGTCCATAGTATAGTTAAGCTGTGATATCCATATTTCATATTTAACCTGAAAAAATAACCACACAGCAAATTTTGCAGTGTTAAATCAACACTTTAAGAGTTAAATTTAACACTGTGTCCGAGTGTATTTGGTGCTTATCAGAATTGGTCTTAAATTAACTCTTTGCCCAGTGTTAAAATTTCAGAGTAAAATTAACTCAAAATTGAGTAAAAAATGAACACTGGCTAACACTACAGTGTTAATAGAACTTAACACTACAGGTTAAATCAAGCCTGAGGAGTGAAAAATTACTCCCAGTTGTGCTGGTTATCTCTTCTTCAGTAATAACAAATCAGCTCTATGTCAGTGTTAATTTAACTCCCATAGTGTTAAATTTAACACCTAGGCTGAGTTTATATAGTTCTCCCACAGTTATACATCGTAGCATTTTAGTGTTACTCTTCAACACATGACGGTGTTTTTCTAACACCATCGTAAGATCATTCTTTTCTGATGTGTTTCAGCAGATTGATTAATAATATAATCAATCAGTTGCTTAAGAGTAATACTTAAGCAATTTAACAAAGCTGTTACATAAATGAGACTCATGGTAAGTGATAGATACTTGCACTCTGCTCACTCATGCAGTACGCACATACTACACTTTGCTGCTAATGGCAGGTAGTCAGTTACTCAGAAAACAATTTCACTCATGGTGGAAAGTTTAAAAACTTAAAATCTTCAACAATCCACCAGAAACATGAACAAAAGACTCTAAGCGATGTTTACTGTACAACAGGCATCATCTAAACATATCCAAACACAATTCAAAACATCTAAAACACATATAAACAGTCTGCATGAAGGCATCATGGGAAAATTATTCAAATTTTAAAATGACAGTAGGCGGAGCTTACGTCAATCAACTCTCTGCAAACTTAATGGGATCAACACTGTCAAACAACTCTAACACTGAAGACCACTTAACTCAGGGTGGACTTAAAATTACACTTAGGGAGTTAAATCACCTAACACTGAGAAATTAACACTCCAGTTTTTACTGTGCACTCTTATCAGAGAAATAAATATCTTTTTTATCATGCAAATCCCCTTAGTTGAAAAAAAAATTAAAATGGTTTAAAAATTGCTACAATGGGTTAGTTACAGCAAAAACATGGTGTAAAGGTGGTGAAATGGGTTAACAGTAGCAATAATGGGTCAACAGAGGCAACATTTAGCTTAAGTGGCAAGAATTGGTTTAGAAGTGGCAAAAACAGGCAAAAAAGGTGGTGGAGAGAGTTTAAAAGTGACAAAAATATGTGTTAAATGGAAAAAATGTGTTAAAATTGGTGGAAAAACACTGACGAAAAGCGGTTAAAATTTGAAAAAACTGTTGTTATGTGGCAACAGTGTAATTTAAAAAACATTCTTAGTTTTTAGGGCCTCTGGAGACCCCCTCTCAGTGTCTCGCGACCTCAAGGCTGAGAACCACTGTACTGTAGTGCAGTAGCTGAGTCTGCAGTAATGACCGCCCTCCTCCCGTCACCCGTTGTCCTTTCTGAGGAGTGTTCCCAGTTAAACCAGCACTCTACTGGCTTTGTTCACACAACCGTAAACACCCTGCTTTCTTTAAATATATAACTATGACCTAATGAGGGGGAAAGGCGGTTAAAAAGTGGCACCAACCCCTGCCAGTGTCATTTTATCTTCCAGCACATTCTGAGCACTAACACAGTGAATGGGGATGGATTTTCAGTCATTTCAGGTCCGGTGGTTTAGTTGGTGTGATTGTTCCAGAATGACCCACTTTAGATGTGCGGTGCAGTGTGACACATGGAATCAAAAGTGTGTCTTATACACCTGACTTTACAGTTATTGTAAATATGTTTAGTGGACTATTCTGAAGTTAGGAAGACACTCAGGAAACAGTTAAAGTTGAGCACTATTTCACCAAGAGCACAGCAGCAGTGTAGGGTTGTTGCTGACGTTAGCAGTTAGACCCCGTCCTTCAATCCTCTTTGCTGATAACAAGTCCATGTTTATACTGATTAATACAACACATTCAGGTGCTTATAGATGAGCTCAGATAGCCAGAGTAGTCAGGTAATCAAGTCATTCAAGGTGGTTGAGAGTAGACTAACAGACACTCCAACCATGAGGACTAGACTGAAGGGTATGGAATGAGATTTGTGTCAAAAACATTCAAACAAAACTTTTTCAGTATCAAACAAAAATTAGCATTTGAGAACAAAAAAATGTGATCCAAGCAAAAAAAAAAGTTCACATCAAGAGAACAAATTTGAAACAGCAACCAAATTCTGGGTCTTTGAATGTTGAACATCTATCTTTTGTTATCTATCTTTTGTTCCTGTTTTTCTCTCTCAGGGATCAGACTTTTGCTCTTGCTTCTCGGTTGTGCGTTTGCGCTGCCTGATCCTTTGTTTGCGTTTCTTGAGTTTTTGCTCTCAGTTCTGACACAAATGTCACGTGTGGGCGGGCTTTTCTGGGGCGTATCCCTATTGGCCAGCAAGTTTTTGAGTGACGGCTCAGTCACTCCAGATGCTCTGGAAGTTGTTTAATGAAGTTTAATGAAACCAGCGGACTATCGT
This sequence comes from Cheilinus undulatus, assembly GCF_018320785.1. Classification (NCBI taxonomy): domain Eukaryota; kingdom Metazoa; phylum Chordata; class Actinopteri; order Labriformes; family Labridae; genus Cheilinus; species Cheilinus undulatus. Next base: position 1,323,038 of record NC_054867.1, on the reverse strand, counting down.
TTTTGCATTAATTTGACTGAATCATTGATACTTTATCAAATCTAACTATTGATTAAACCGGTTTGGCAGTGCAGTAGTAGATGTTGTATTGTTTCGTACACATACGTGTTTTGTCGAGTTTTCCAGCCACTCCATCAGCTACTCCACTAGCTCAGCGGTAATGTAGTTGTCTGTCACTCAGGAGACCAGGGTCCGCATCCCCACAGTTTAATAATCGTTGATGTCTGTATGGTTTCTTTTTTTAAAAAAATGATTTTCTGGAATAAAAACGTTTTCCCACATTATTTTACACAGGTGAGCTAAAGAGGAAGGTCTAGTAATAAAAGTAAAAGAATGTTCTGCTTAGTTAAAGTTGTATTTTTCCATTGTGCAGGACCCCTATCCTTCCCAGCGAGCACTGTTTCTGGTTGTCTTATGGTATCAGCAGAGAGGTCCTGGCAAAGGAGAGCCTGTTCCCTTCATGTGTGATGTTGCGTTCTTTGGTGGAATGGAAGACAAAGTTCCTGGTCTTGAAACTTTAAGACTGAATGAGCACCGCTCTGTTGTGGCCTGGTCTCACCGGTGCTATGGTCCGGGAACCTTGCAAAGCAGATGGATTCACCCGTTTCCGTATTTCTCAATGGCAAATCCATCTTTCAGAGCTCCCATCTGAACCGTTTGGGCCCGGTTAGAAAGTGACAGGACCAATCAGCATCGAGGGGCAGTACTTTCCGGCACAAGAGCTGGTGCAGTTATGGAGGAGGAGATTAGCGTGGATGCTGCTAAAGCGCCAGTTTTATCAGAACTTGACCACATTTCTTCGTTAAAAGAAGAACAAAGAACAGCATGTCTACAGTTGCCATGGTTACTGTTATGCAGTTCTCTATGGAGTTTACTCCTCGGTAGTGGCTACGTCCCGTGTTTTGTTGCTCTGATTGGCTCGTAAAGATGTGACAGACAGAACGCTCATCCAATCACCCTCAGAGTGTTTTTCAAAGGCTCTGCCCTTTCCCAAACGCTGCGTATCGAAGGTTTACCCAACGGATGTGTGAAACAAATCCATCTGGCGTGCCATGTTAATGGTCTGGTGAGCTCTCCCTAAACTGAACGGTTCTCTGTGGTCTAGTTCCAGCCAGCACGGTAGCGTAGTCTGAATGAACTCTATTTCTGGCTGATCCTCTTCTTCACGGAGACCAAACAGCCTTAAGATTGACCATCAACTCCCATTCTCCAAATCTTCAGCTTTTGTCTCCAAGTAGGCGATTCGTTTCATGGCGTTTTCAGTTCAGCCTCACTCTTTTCCAGGTAGTCCTCCATTGACAATATTCTGTTTTCAGCTTCCTCTATCCATGTGGTGTTGAACGAGGCGTTTACTTCCACCTCTGCTATGCTGCAGTGACAGAGCCGGCTGGGCATTGATGCTGTCAAGTTGGGATCTGAAGCCGCCAAACTCAGAGTGGAGTGACTTTAATTCAGCTAGCATCGCCACTAGGTCCGCCATGTTGCTATTAACTCTGTAGCTTCATTGGATCAGTGAAGTTTAGATTTGCAGTTTTTGAAGACTGGGTCGTCAGGTGAAAATGAACGTTTTTGACTGAAGCTGTTGTAGACATGATGTAAGATCAGCATTTTTTAGTTAGGAATTTCTGACATTTTGTGCAAGTTTGTACGGAGCCTCCACTTCAAGCTGCTGTTCTGATTCGTGGCTCCATAGCGCCCCCTAGTTAAAGTTTGTCTCTGTCAGCAACAGTCTACAGATGAGTGCAGAAATATTAGTCCCCCTTTGAAAATTCCATTTTCAAGGTTTTCCCCAAGTGCTGTTAAACAGAGCATGGACCCTGGTCTTCACTTCCCCCCACAGATTTTGAGTTGGACTGAAGTCAAAGAACGGCACAGGCCAGTCACAAATGTTCACTTTGGTCCTCTGAAAGTAGTTCCTCACCAGGAGACATGGATGGTTTGGGCCGTTGTCTTGTTGAAGACAAAGAGACGAGCCAGACCAAGTTGTGTTGTTGAATGCTTAAGGTTTTCTTTCTAAATCTCCACATATCCTTCTTTCTCCATGGTTCCTTCTGTCTTCATGGTTCCTTCTGTCTTCATGGTTCCTTCTGTCTCCTATGGTCCCTTCTGTCTTCGTAGTTCCTTCTGTCTTCGTAGTTCCTTCTGTCTTCGTGGTTCCTTCTGTCTCAATGGTTCCTTCTGTCGTCGTGGTTCCTTCTGTCTCCATGGTTCCTTCTGTCTCCATGGTTCCTTCTATCTTCATGGTTTCTTCTGTCTTCATGGTTCCTTCTGTCTTCCTGGTTCCTTCTGTCTTCGTGGTTCCTTCTTTTTCCATGGTTCCTTCTTTTTCCATGGTTCCTTCTGTCCTCGTGTTTCCTTCTGTCTTCGTGGTTCCTTCTGTCATCGTGGTTCCTTCTTTCTTCCTGGTTCCTTCTGTCTTCCTGGTTCCTTCTGTCTTCGTGGTTCCTTCTGTCTCCATGGTTCCTTCTGTCTCCATGGTTCCTTCTGTCTCCATGGTTCCTTCTGTCTCCATGGTTCCTTCTGTCTCCATGGTTCCTTCTGTCTCCATGGTTCCTTCTGTCTTCATGGTCCCTTCTGTCTCCATGGTTCCTTCTGTCCTCGTGTTTCCTTCTGTCTTCGTGGTTCCTTCTGTCATCGTGGTTCCTTCTGTCTTCCTGGTTCCTTCTGTCTCCGTGGTTCCTTTTGTCTCCATGGTTCCTTCTGTCTTCATAGTTTCTTCTGTCCTCGTGGTTCCTTCTGTCTCCATGGTTCTTTCTGTCTCCGTGGTTCCTTCTGTCTCCGTGGTTCCTTCTGTCTCTATGGTTCCTTCTGTCTTCATGGTTCCTTCTTTCTTCATGGTTCCTTCTTCTCCATGGTTCCTTTTCTTTATGGTTCCTTCTGTCTCCATGGTTCCTTCTTTCTTCCTGGTTCCTTCTGTCTTCGTGGTTCCTTCTGTCTCCATGGTTCCTTCTGTCTTCCTGGTTCCTTCTGTCTTCGTGGTTCCTTCTGTCTCCATGGTTCCTTCTGTCTTCCTGGTTCCTTCTGTCTTCGTAGTTCCTTCTGTCTTCATGGTTCCTTCTTCTCCATGGTTCCTTCTATCTTCATAGTTTCTTCTTTCTCCATGGTTCCTTCTTCTCCATGGTTCCTTCTTCTTCACGTTCCTTCTGTCTTTCTTCATGGTTCCTTCTGTCTGTCTTCATGGTTCCTTCTGTCATCATGGTTCCTTCCACCTGGACAAGGTATTCAGGTCCAGAAGCACTGAAGCATCCTCCCACCACCATGCTTCACTGTGGTGACGGTGTTCTTTGGGTTCTACGCCTCTCCCTTCTTTCCTTAAACACCAATAATGTCTCTGTGGCCAAAGAGCTCTAGTTTGGTCTCATCCGACCAAAGGACACGTTTCCAGGATCAGAATCCTTCTCCAGGTCGTCCTTAGCAGACTTCAGTCTGGATTGAAGGAGTCTCTTCTGCAGAAGTGGACTTTTCCTTGGTCCATTCCTGTACAGGGCTCTAGTGATGGTCTCCTTTGAGTCTTCAGTTCCTGAATTGTCTAAGTGCTTCTCTAGAGTTTTGTCAGCTGTTCTGGGGTCTTTAGACATGTCTCTCACTAGTTTTCTTTCCAGGGTCTTTGAATCTTTCTCTCCCTCCCTCTGCCAGGCTTGTTCTGGACTGTGTGGCTCTCTTTGAGCTTCTCAATGATCCTTTTCACTCCAGTTCTTGACTCTTGGAAATGCTGTGGTAACTGTAGATGCTTAAATTGTGATATTAAGTTGACCTGGTTGTATGCTAGTTTGACTTGTTCACACTGTTTTCTCCCTACTCACTGAAACATTCTGTCTTTGCTTGAGCTCTGTGTGAGTCAAACAAACCTGCAGTGATTTTTATTCCGTCCATATTCCTGTTACCATTAAAATTCATATCATTGTGGTGTTATGAGTCTCTGTGATGCTCACTGTGAATGTAATTTAATACTCTCCTGAGTGACGTTAATCTTCTCTTTGATTTTATTTCCACTCTTATTGATGATCTAAGTAACTTCAAACTTTAATCCCAACATCCAACCCAGGAGTTTGGCTGAATATTAATATTAATCTGATGCCTCATAGCCAGTGAAATATATCGCTGCCAAATACAACAATTAACTCATAAATAAATAAATGTGATAGACAAGACGAAGCAGAAAAACAGACAAAGTAGGGAGAGGAGAGATTAACTGAAGCAGAGGAGGAACGTTTCCTTGTCCTCCAGTGGGACACATGATGGCTGATCTAGACTGATCTAGCCCGGTCTACCCTCTGAGCTGAAGGCAGATGTGGAAGTAAGGAGACGGTTATTGTTAGCATCTCTAAAATAACTGTATAGTAGCAGGATGGACTCAACGGTCCACACAGAACATAAACAAATATCTACAACAGGAGTGTTGTCTCTTCTTCTTTCTTCTTCTTGGTGGATTTGAAACCGACTACATGGATACCAGAGCTGTCAATGTTTATCTACAGTCCCATTTAAATGTAATTTATTATTTTTAATAGATGTCGAATCATATTTGGATATTTATGCACATTTCTTATTAATATGCATATAAAACGTTCCACTGCTTTAATCACCATGTAGTTTCACATTTGTCCACTAGAGGACGCTCCAATATTACATCACAGATTGCAATGAAGAAACAATGAGCTAAAAGCAAAAGTAGTTAATGTTCATTTTTATGTACTTTTTTCACCACCTGCACCATTTAGAGTCCTTTAACAGGTATTCTAGTACTGATGGTCAACTTTAAAACGAACGAACAGGTTAGAAATTAAACGTTAAACAAAAACAAACTTAATTCCGCCACTTATGACATCATGTTTATAATGAACAAAACATTTAAAAAAATGTTGGTACCATCTTGTCGCTACATGTTTTTACCTCAAAACACAAGGGAATTCACTTTTTCTAAATAAGGAGCCTATACTATCGTCCCAGCCGTGGAGAAAACCCTCTCCGCCCTGACGGAGGTGACCGGGATGCTCAGGTAACAGCGTGCCAGCTGGGACAGCAGAGGATACCTGGACCGGGACGTTTTCCACCACCACAGCGGGTTAATGTCAGTGGGCATTGCGGTTTTACTCTCGTACATCAGCATCTCTTAATGTAGCGAAGCCTCACTCGCCAAATCAGCGCCAGCGTGTGCAGCACCTTGGCGATAAACATCCCCAATGGCGGCCATTGGCGCCTCTGTGTTTGAGTGTGAAAACTTTATTGTTCATGGTGTCATGTGATGAAACATTTGGTTCTTACACCAACATATGGGTGAAGTAGAGGCCACGGAGAGAGACTCCAGAACGACTATAAACAGCAAAAATGTTAAAAAAAAAAAAAAACACGCTGGAATAGTCACTTTAGCTTTAGCTTTAGAATATGAATGAGTTTTTAAATATTATAATTATATTCAAACCCAGAAATTTGTTCCAACAGCCTTAATGGATACCAGATGTAGCAGTATGGTTAATACAGAGGAGATGGTAAACATGGCTGCTGGATCAGCTGAAGAGATGGTTCATGGGTCCACTGAGAGAGACGTGGATGAGGAAATGTGTGTCTGATACTTTCACATGTTGGTGAGTAGTTCTGACTAGTTTTATCACCATCTGCAGCCATTCATCTCTCTCTAGAGCAGTCGCCACCTTTATGATGATAAAATACAACCTGGATTTTAAAATATTCCCACCATAAGGTTTAGAGAATGAAGAGTGATGCGGTTTGGACCTGAGATAGTTTAAACATCACTGTTTTTCTTCTCAGTGACTCCACTACTCACCTTCATGTCTTTGTCCTAAAAGAGGACCCATACTACCCATATCATATGTCATATTAATTTCACAAAAACTTGACTGACAAGGATCACTGGTTAGATAAGGTCATATATATCCTCTCCTAAAGAGCTAGAGACATTCACAGAGACAGAGGAGTAAAAACAAAAACAGCCTCAGACAAACAGAAAAAGTTGAGATGGAAAAGAACTTACTTTGAAAACTAGCAATGGACAGATCTCCTGAAAGGCATGCAAACAAAAGGTCACACAGATGGAAGTCAATTATCATGCAGGAAGCAGAAAATTAGAGGCAGACACAGAGGAAAAGAGAAAAAACAAACACTTTAAAACACAGAGGACAGACATGCAGCAGAGCATACAAAGCATGAAATCCAGTTAAAGGAACACTGGCACCAGGCTGGAAATGTGACCTGTTTAGAGGTTATGGATGTCCTGACATCTAACACCTCTGATATGTTTAATGACAATTATATTAAAACAACATAATCTCTGCAGGTTCAATACATAAGATCCTAGTGACCTTTGATCTCCACGATCTAGTGATTTTTATTTTTGATGATTAGTCTGTGGGAGACAGCGACCCCTAGTGGATTCATTTTAATGTCCAAGCCAACATGGGACATATGTGGAGGCAGTTCAGGTTTTATCGCTGACAACCCCAATTCCAAAAAAAGTTGGGTCGCTGTGTAAAATGTAAATAAAACCAGAAGTCAATGATTGTCAAACCTTCTAACCCGAATTTGATAGAACAGAAACAACATATCAACATATCAACATATCAGACGGATTCTGGATTCAGGTCTAACCTGAGGGCCTAACAGGGTCCACTTTTAACCAAACTGATAACCTCATTTTCAACAGTAATACATTATGGGGGAAAACTAAGCACTGACGATAAATAATTTTGAGATTTAAAAAGTCAAAATGATATGTTAAAAGGCTCAAATTTTGAGATAAAAAGTGCAAAAGGTCAAAACACAAAGTTAGATGTTAAGATCACGCTTTTAAAAGGCAAATATATAAAAAAGAAAGCCACACTTATGTCTTTAGGGCCAAAATATGACTTGAAATTTAAAATTGTGAACCTAAAAGGTCAAAATATGAAATAAAATGTCAAAATTGTAAATAGCAAAGGTCAAATATGAGATAAGAAGTCAATTATAAATAGAAAAAGCCAAAATATTAGACAAAAATCAAAATAATAAATTGAAAAAGCCTAGATATTCGCTCAAAGTTAAAATAATAAATTGAAAAGGTGATAACATAAGATAAAAGTCCAAATAAGAGACAGAAGTCATAATTGTGCTCTGCAAAATTGAAAATATGAAATGAAAACACAGAAGAATTTCTCACATTTCTTTTGATCTAATTATTTTCACTCTATATTTTTCACATTTTTATGACTTACTTGATATCATCACAGTTAAGTTTACATTTTTATAGTGGAGGAAATCTGCAGACCTCATATTTTAGAGCCAGTTATAATAAGAATAGGATATCATCTTGCGGGCCGGGTGTAAATGTACCACGGGCCAGATTTGGCCCCTGGGCCTTGAGTTTGACATCCCTGGTCTAGGGTACTGTCTAGGTGGGTAGAAGGGTTGCCATGAGCCTGGTCATTCTGTGGATGTTCTGGGGGCCCAAAAACTACTGATGGTCTCTGGGAATATTGAAATGCTGTTGAACTTGACCTTGGCTGCCGAGCGACATGCGTGTGTGTCGACATGTGTCTGGCTTGACTCTGGCTACTGAATCCTTGGCGCCCTACATGCCTAAAACTCTGACACACGGCCCTATATTTGTACATAAATAGGAAATAAATGAGCTTTTTCTAGGTGGTCCTGTTTTCCATCATTAGTGTCGGCACTGTGAACCATTTATTGTCCCGTATCAGGATGCAGGGGTGTAGATAAAAATATTATTAGCTGTGAGTGAATGTTTCCTCTTTATTGAGAGATTAAATTATGATCAGAAAGCATCCACATCTCTGTCCTGATTCTAAAAATAAAACACCGTTGTCTTCTCTTCAAACAGCAGAAACATGGAAGTCTTTTAGCTTCACACCATTTCAATGAATAACTGAAGCAGAGAAATAAAAATAAAGCTGCTGCAGACAGACAGTCGTGGCCTGGGTGTATTTAAGGAAAGATGGAGGGAGGAACACTCAGACTTTATAAAGAAGAGAAACGATGGAGGGGGAGAAAAAGAAACAGAGGAGAAAAACTAGAAGCTGAAAAAACCAACAGTGATGAGAGAAGGTGAGAGAATAGGAATGATTTGTTTATGACAGTTTATTCGCTTTTAGAGCCAGCGAGGGTTGGAGAAGATCCCAGACACAGACGCAGCCCCCCCGCCCTGATCACTGCCCCCCCACAGAGATAACAACAACACAAACAGTCATTCACATTAACAGAGACGGGCCGCAGAGCCCCCGCTGCTCTGACAGACACACCGATGCTTAAACACAGACAGAGACCACCTACTCTGCAGACTGGGCAGGTTGGCATCCTCCGGTTTGGTCTTCAGGAGGTGAGGAAGACGAGTGTAGCGGTAGCCGAAACCACAACCCTGAAAAATACAACCCAGCACATCAGACATTAAAAATAGTCCTAAGAAAGCCCACGCTGCTAAAATACCAGAGTGAGAGGACTTCAGCAAACAGTAGAATGATGAAGAAGATGGATCTAATAGAATAACAGTAAAATAAAACATGGAAGATAGAAATAACTAAAGACAGAGCAGTAAAAGGATGAACTCATGAAGGTAGTGTGCTCTCACCCTCCACAGTCTGACCAGGATCCAGTTGGTCTGAGCCCACGGTCTCTGTTCGTACGGAGCCAGCAGGTTCCTCATCATGGCCACACGTCTGAAACCACAGAGCAGACTCATCAGCACACGTCTAAAAACAAGATCCTAAGTCTATGTGTCCGTTAGGCCTGGGCGATATGGCCTAAAAATCATATCACGGTATTTTTCATGCCTTTGACGATAATGGTATTATATCATCAAAATTAAAAAAAGATAATGTTTTTTAATCCAAATTCAAGTGTTATTAGCCCCCTTCTCCCCTTTAAACAAGACTTTGATGGCATACTCAATTTATCTCCAAGTATAGGAACACAGAAAACATGTTTTATTTTTTTAAGTCTCTCTAGGTCTACTTCTGTCTAACTTCACTCCAAGTTTGGCATTTCATTTCTATCCTGATGAGGTGTGTTAAGCTGCTAACGACGTAAACACGTTTCCTAGTGAAGGCGTTCACAATAAAAGCGTTTTTATTTTGAAGAGCCTGACGGAAGTATTATGTTTAGCATTGAGTTAGCTTAGCTTTGGCTGCCATACCGGAGAACACGGCTAGTTTACAGTAGGGCTGGACAATTAATTTAATTTTGATCGTGATTTCAATTTTGGCTTCTCATGATCATAAAAACATTATAATCAAAGAAAAATGTTAATGTGTGCTTCGAAGAGTATTTTTAGGTGGGTTTTTGGCTGTGTTTTTAGTGTTTGTGGCATGTTGCAAATTTTGCAAGTTTTACGGGAGTGCATGTAGATTGGACATTTACTTTTATTTATTACAATGTTACAACGTTACAATGTCATTTAGCAGACGCTTTTCTCCAAAGCGACGTACATTTGAGAGCAAGAACAACACAAGCAACGATCTAGACAAGAAGAAACAACATCAGTAAGTGCCATCAAGTGCTTCAGGTCCAATTGGACGCAAGTGTTGTCATGTAGAGTTTAAGGCAGAGTACCTAAAATATACGTTGTTTATGTAGTTGTTTTTTTTTTTTGTTTTGTTTTTTTTTTTTTTTGTTTTTATGTTTGTTTTTTTTTTTGTTATTAGACAGCAACAATGAATCAAGGAAAATGTGGGATCACTAATCGCCATTCATTAGACTTCACAACAACTATTTACCAAGTACCAAGTGCTGGATCATTCCCAAAGAGCTGGGCAAAGAAATCCCAGAAGTGGAGCAGGACAGTGCGAGCTAACTATAGTAGGGAAAGTCATTCAACCACTGGGGGCAGCAGTGGAGAATAGTCTGGCTGAGACTCGATCTACTACTGGGGACAACAGTAGAGAATTGCCTAGCTAAGTGCAAAGTGTTCTCTGAAGAGCTGGGTCTTTAGCCTTCTCTTGAAAGTAGACAGGGAGTCTGTAGATCGAATGGAGTTGGGTAATTCATTCCACCATTTAAGGACAACAGAGGAGAAGAGTCGAGCTAGTGACTTAGGAGCATGATGTGCTGGAAGTACCAGGCGCCTTTCGCTGGCTGAGCGTAGTGGGCGAGAAGGGGTGTAGACCTGGATGAGGGACTCCAGGTAAACAGGAGCAGTTTTATTTACTGCTTTGTAAGCAATGATTAGAGTTTTGAATTTAATGCGAGCTGCAACTGGAAGCCAGTGTAGAGAGATTAAAAGAGGCGTGACATGAGCTCTCTTGGGTTGGTTGAAGACCAGACGTGCTGCTGCGTTCTGGATCAACTGCAGAGGTATAACTGTGCATGCAGGTAGGCCTGCCAGTAATGAGTTACAGTAGTCAATACGTGATATTATAAGAGCCTGTACCAGGAGTTGTGTAGCATGCTCTGTCAAGTAGGGTCTGATCCTCTTGATGTTGTAGAGGGCGAAACAGCACTGAGCAATCGAGGCCACATGGAGCTTGAAGGTTAGCTGGTCATCAATCATGACACCCAGATTCCGGGCTGACTTAGTGGGCAAGAGATTATTTGATCCAAGCTGGATACTGATCTGCGGTTCCATAGTGGGACTGGCTGGGATGATAATGAGCTCAGTTTTGGGCAGGTTGAGCTGAAGGTGACGTTCCCTCATCCATTTAGAAATATCAGCAAGGCAGGATGAGATCCGAGCTGAGACAGTTGTGTCATCTGGTGGAAAGGACAGGAATAGCTGTGTGTCGTCTGCATAGCAGTGATAAGAAAAGCCATGGGAGCGGATGATTGCACCAAGTGAGGTGGTGTATATTGAGAAAAGTAGGGGACCAAGCACAGACCCTTGAGGCACCCCTGTTGATAAGCCATGCAGTTTAGACACTCCTCCCTTCCATGATACTCTGAAAGATCTTCCTGTGAGGTAGGACTTAAACCACTGTAGGGCAGATCCTGAGATACCAAGTGAAGAGAGTGTGGAGAGGAGGATTTGGTGGTTTACTGTGTCAAAGGCAGCGGACAGATCCAGCAGTAAGAGAACTGAGGACTGACCAGCTGCTCTGGCCAAGCGAAGTGATTCCGTTACCGACAAAAGTGCAGTTTCAGTAGAGTGGCCCCGCCTAAAGCCAGACTGATTCTGATCAAGTAGATCATTGTTCTGCAAGTGTTCTGAGAGCTGGTTGAAGACTGTGCGCTCCAGTATTTTTGATAGGAATGGGAGAAGTGAGACCGGCCTGTAATTTTCAACCAGGGCTGGGTTGAGAGTGGGTTTTTTGAGCAGTGGTGTAACCCGCGCTTGCTTGAAAGCAGCTGGGAAAACACCTGTGGACAGAGAGGAGTTAATGATACAACTCACAGCAGGGCTGATTGTGGGCTCAATCGCCTGCAAGAGATGTGATGGTATCGGATCGAGGGGACAGGTTGTGGGCTTAGAGTCAAGCAGAAGCCTGGTGACCTCGCTCTCACTTAGTGGAGAGAATGAGCTAAGTGATGCATCACTAGCTGGTGGCAGAAAACACAAAAAATTTATTGTTTTTTATTGCTATTATTTAATATATAGTTACTATTTTACTAGTTACTAATTTATTTTTGATTGTTCTTTTTAAGTTGTGGTTCAATAAATACTCAAATTTTGAAATCAATGAATAATCGTGTTTTTTAATCGTGATTACAATCAAAATAATCGCGATTATTATTTTTGCCGTAATTGTCCAGCCCTAGTTTACGGCAGCTTTTCTGACCTCATTTAACATCCCAGCCTGGATCTTTGACTCGCTGTGGACTTAGAAATGAAATTCATAAGTTAAAATAGACTTTTAAATGGTTGTTTATGCCGTTGCAAGAGGAAGAGCTGCAGCGCTGGCCTCTGGAACCAGCCAAAGCAGCACTTAGCCTGTGTTACAGTCCCAGGCAGGCTGACAGAGACAGCACACTGACTTAGGTGTGGTACAGCCGTCAGACTGAGAGGAAAAAACACGTGTTTTTGCCTGCTAACTCACACTGAGGCGGATACGATGACGTCATAAACAAGCGTTATCGCAGTTGGTCGGTAGAGTCCAAATCTCTACTCTAGGCCAAATTTATATAATTTATACCGTCTACCGCACACCCCTAGTGTTCATCCTTTTACTGACACACTTTAACTTAATGGAAATAATGAGGACACAGACAAACAGAAAGTTTTGATGCATCTGCTCAGTTAGAAAGTTAACTCAATAAAGTCCAAACCAATAACCATGAAGATCCACACTCACTGTTCCTCTGGGATCCTCTCCACTGCCCTGAGGGATTGTGGGTAACAGACATAGCTGGCCAGGGCCTGCATCAGAGAGTCTTTGATATCTGAAAGGAGGAGAGGATAGAAATCACATCACCAAGCTGCAATGTTAGTGATGTTAGTAAAAATGGGTTAAAAGTGATAAGAAGGGCAAAATTGGGGGAAAAAAGTGGTAAAACGCAAGAAAAAAATGGGTGAAAATTGGCAAAAAAGGTGGCATTAATGGGTTGAAAGTGTAAAAAAGGGGGCGAAATAGATCACAAGTGACAGGAAAGTGGCAACAAGGGGTTAAGTTGCAATAAGGTGGTAAAAAGGTGTTAAAAGGAATTAAAGAGTAAAACATTGCCAAAAATTAGCAAAATTGGCCGAAAAGTGGCAAAAGGGTTGCAAAAATGGATACAAAGTGGCAAAACATTCAAAAAAAAAGTGCCAGAAATGGGTGAAAAGTGGTAAAAAAGGGGCAAATATGTGAAAAAGCAGCAAAATAGTTTAAGCTGTCTAAAGAACCAATCAAATCAACCCAAAATTAGTCTGCCATGCTTGTCAACTCAAAATGAGGTCACTGTTAACCAGGATGATAGCACCAAGGCTATGATATCATCAATAAATCACAGCTGGGGAGGGCCCATTCTCGGGGGGTTTTCCAGCCAGATCTGTGGGCGGGCCACAGATCTGGCTAACCTGCTGTTACCTCCCATAAAGTGGTAGTAATAACAGATGTAGTAGTTACCAAGGCACGCTAGTGAGCCCTGACACACCATCTGAAAACCACTGCCCTGAAACATGCTGTCTTACACTACAATATACTATGATAAGATATGCTACCATACACTATAATAAGCTGTGATACGATATGCTACCATATGCTACAATAAGCTATGATACGATATGCTACCATACGCTACAATAAGCTATGATACGATACGCTACCATACGCTACAATAAGCTATGATACGATACGTTGACATACGCTACAATAAGCTATGATACGATATGCTACCATACGCTACAATAAGCTATGATAAGATATGCTACCATACACTTCAATAAGCTATGATAAGATATGCTACCATACGCTACAATAAGCTATAATAAGATATGCTACCATATGTTACAATAAGCTATGATAAGATATGCTACCATACGCTGCAATAAGCTATGATACGATATGCTACCATATGCTACAATAAGCTATGATACGATATGCTTCCATACGCTACAATAAGCTATGATACGATATGCTACCATACGCTACAATAAGCTATGATAAGATATGCTACCATACACTACAATAAGCTATGATAAGATATGCTACCATACGCTACAATAAGCTATAATAAGATATGCTACCATATGGTACAATAAGCTATGATAAGATATGCTACCATACGCTACAATAAGCTATTATACGGTATGCTACCATACACGACAATAAGCTATAATACAATATGCTACAATAAGCTATGATACGATATGCTACCATACGCTACAATAAGCTATGATACGATACGCTACCATATGCTACAATAAGCTATGATAAGATATGCTACCATACGCTACAGTAAGCTATGATACGAAACGCTACCATATGCTACAATAAGCTATAAGATATGCTACCATAAACTACAATAAGCTATAATATGATATGCTACCATACACTACAAAAAGCTATGATAAGATATGCTACCATACGCTACAAAAAGCTATGATAAGATATGCTTCCATACGCTACAATAAGCTATGAAAAGATATGCTACCATACGCTACAATAAGCTATGATACAATATACTACCATAAACTACAATAAGCTATGATAAGATATGCTTCAATATCCTACAATTTACTATGATAAGATATGCTACCATACGCTACAATAAGCTATGATATGATATGCTACCATACGCTACAATAAGCTATGATATGATATGCTACCATACACTAAAATAAGCTATGATAAGATATGCTACCAAATGCTACAATAAGCTTTGATACGATATGCTACCATATGCTACAATAAGCTATGATACGATATACTACCATACGCTACAATAAGCTATGATACGATATGCTACCATAAACTACAATAAGCTATGATAAGATATGCTACCATACGCTACAATAAGCTATGATAAGATATGCTACCATACACTACAATAAGCTATGATAAGATATGCCAACATACGCTACAATAAGCTATGATAAGATATGCTACTATACACTACAATAAGCGATAAGATATGCTAACATATGCTACAATAAGCTATGATAAGATATGTTACCATACACTTGCCATAAGCTATGATAAGATATGCTACCATATGCTACAATAAGCTATGATACGATACGCTACCATATGCTACAATTAGCTATGATAAGATATGCTACCACACGCTACAGTAAGCTTTGATACGATACGTTACCATATGCTACAATTAGCTATAATAGGATATGCTACCATACACTACAATAAGCTATGATAAGTGCTACCATACGTGACAATAAGCTATGATACAATATGCTACCATTCACTACAATGAGCTACAATATGATATGCTACCATACACTACAATAAGCTATGATAAGATATGCTACCATACGCTACAATAAGCTATGATACGATATGCTACCATATGCTACAATAAGCTATGATACGATACGCCACCATATGCTACAATAAGCTATGATAAGATGTGCTACCATACGCTACAATAAGCTATGATAAGATATGCTACCATACGCTACAATAAGCTATGATAAAATATGCTACCATACGCTACAATAAGCTATGATAAGATATGCTACCATACGCTACAATAAGCTATGATACGATATGCTACCATACGCTACAATAAGCTATGATAAGATGTGCTAACATACACTAAAAAAAGCTATGATAAGATATGCTACCATATGCTACAATAAGCTATGATAAGATATGCTACCATACACTTCAATAAGCTATGATAAGATATGCTACCATACGCTACAATAAGCTATTATACGATACGCTACCATACGCTACAATAAGCTATGATACAATATGCTACCATACACTACAATAAGCTATAAGATTTGCTACCATACACTACAATAAGCTATGATAAGATATGCTACCATACGCTACAATAAGCTATGATAAGATATGCTACCATATGCTACAGTAAGGTATGGTACGATATGGTACCATATGCTACATTAAGCTATGATAAGATAAGCTACCATATGCTACAATAAGCTATGATATGATATGCTACCATACGCTACAATAAGCTATGATAAGATATGCTACCATACGCTTCAAGAACATATGATAAGAAATGCTACCATACGCTACAATAAGCTATGATACAATATGCTACAATATGCTACAATGTATTATGATAAGATATGCTACCATATGTTACAATAAGCTATAAGATATGCTACCATAGACTACGTTAAGCTATGATACGATATACTACCATACGCTACAATAAGCTATGATACGATACGCTACCATATGTTACAATAAGCTATGATAAGATATGCTACCATACACTTCCATAAGCTATGATAAGATATTCTACCATACGCTACAATAAGCTATGAAACGATATGCTACCATATGCTACAATAAGCTATGATACAATATGCTACCATACACTGCAATAAGGTATAATACGATATGCTACCATAAACTACAATAAGCTATGATAAGATATGCTACCATACGCTACAATAAGCTATGATAAGATATGCTACCATATGCTACAATAAGCTATGATACAATATGCTACCATACACTACAATAAGGTATAATACGATATGCTACCATACACTACAATAAGCTATGATAAGATATGCTACCATACGCTACAATAAGCTATGATACGATATGCTACCATATGCTACAATAAGCTATGATACAATATGCTACCATACACTACAATAAGGTATAATACGATATGCTACCATACACTACAATAAGCTATAAGATATGCTACCATATGCTACAATAAGCTATGATAAGATATGCTACCATACGCTACAATAAGCTATGATAAGAAGTGCTACCATGAGTGACAATAAGCTATGAAACAATATGCTATCATACACTACAATGAGCTACAATATGATATGCTACCATACACTACAATAAGCTATGATAAGATATGCTACCATACACTACAATAAGCTAAAAGATTTGCTACCATACACTACAATAAGGTATAATACGATTTGCTACCATACACTACAATAAGCTATAAGATTTGCTACCATACACTACAATAAGCTATGATAAGATATGCTACCATACGCTACAATAAGCTATGATAAGATATGCTACCATACACTACAATAAGCTATGATAAGATATGCTACATACACTGCAATAAGCTATGATACGATATGCTACCATACGCTACAATAAGCTATGATACAATATGCTACCATACACTACAATAAGGTATAATACGATATGCTACCATACACTACAATAAGGTATAATACGATTTGCTACCATACACTACAATAAGGTATAATACGATATGCTACCATACACTACAATAAGCTATAAGATTTGCTACCATACACTACAATAAGCTATGATAAGATATGCTACCATACGCTACAATAAGCTATGATAAGATATGCTACCATACACTACAATAAGCTATGATAAGATATGCTACATACACTGCAATAAGCTATGATACGATATGCTACCATACGCTACAATAAGCTATGATACGATATGCTACCATACACTACAATAAGCTATAAGATTTGCTACCATACACTACAATAAGCTATGATAAGATATGCTACCATACACTTCAATAAGCTATGATAAGATATGCTACCATACGCTACAATAAGCTATTATACGATACGCTACCATACGCTACAATAAGCTATGATACAATATGCTACCATACACTACAATAAGCTATAAGATTTGCTACCATACACTACAATAAGCTGTGATAAGATATGCTACCATACGCTACAATAAGCTATGATAAGATATGCTACCATACGCTACAGTAAGGTATGGTACGATATGGTACCATATGCTACATTAAGCTATGATAAGATAAGCTACCATATGCTACAATAAGCTATGATATGATATGCTACCATACGCTACAATAAGCTATGATAAGATATGCTACCATACGCTTCAAGAACATATGATAAGAAATGCTACCATACGCTACAATAAGCTATGATACAATATGCTACCATATGCTACAATGTATTATGATAAGATATGCCACCATATGCTACAATAAGCTATAAGATATGCTACCATAGACTACGTTAAGCTATGATACGATATACTACCATACGCTACAATAAGCTATGATACGATACGCTACCATATGTTACAATAAGCTATGATAAGATATGCTACCATACACTTCCATAAGCTATGATAAGATATGCTACCATACGCTACAATAAGCTATGAAACGATATGCTACCATATGCTACAATAAGCTATGATACAATATGCTACCATACACTGCAATAAGGTATAATATGATATGCTACCATACACTACAATAAGCTATGATAAGATATGCTACCATACGCTACAATAAGCTATGATAAGATATGCTACCATATGCTACAATAAGCTATGATACAATATGCTACCATACACTACAATAAGGTATAATACAATATGCTACCATACACTACAATAAGCTATGATAAGATATGCTACCATACGCTACAATAAGCTATGATACGATATGCTACCATATGCTACAATAAGCTATGATACAATATGCTACCATACACTACAATAAGGTATAATACGATATGCTACCATACACTACAATAAGCTATAAGATTTGCTACCATACACTACAATAAGCTATGATAAGATATGCTACCATACGCTACAATAAGCTATGATAAGATATGCTACCATATGCTACAATAAGCTATGATAAGATATGCTACCATACGCTACAATAAGCTATGATAAGAAGTGCTACCATGAGTGACAATAAGCTATGAAACAATATGCTATCATACACTACAATGAGCTACAATATGATATGCTACCATACACTACAATAAGCTATGAAACAATATGCTACATACACTGCAATAAGCTATGATATGACATGCTACCATACGCTACAATAAGCTATGATACGATATGCTACCATACACTACAATAAGGTATAATACGATATGCTACCATACACTACAATAAGCTATAAGATTTGCTACCATACACTACAATAAGCTATGATAAGATATGCTACCATACGCTACAATAAGCTATGATAAGATATGCTACCATACACTACAATAAGCTATGATAAGATATGCTACATACACTGCAATAAGCTATGATAAGATATGCTACCATACGCTACAATAAGCTATGATACGATATGCTACCATACACTACAATAAGCTATAAGATTTGCTACCATACACTACAATAAGCTATGATAAGATATGCTACCATATGCTACAATAAGCTATGATACGATATGCTACCATACGCTACAATAAGCTATGATAAGATATGCTACATACACTGCAATAAGCTATGATACGATATGCTACCATACGCTACAATAAGCTATGATACGATATGCTACCATATGCTACAATAAGCTATGATACGATATGCTACCATACGCTACAATAAGCTATGATACGATATGCTACCATACGCTACAATAAGATATGATACTATATGCTATCATGCACTACAATAAGCTATGATAAGAAGTGCTACCATACGCTACAAAAAGCTATGATAAGATATGCTACCATACGCTACAATAAGCTATGATACGATACGCTACCATATGCTACAATAAGCTATGATAAGATATGCTACCATACGCTACAGTAAGCTATGGTACGATATGCTCCCATATTGTACATTAAGCTATGATAAGATAAGCTACCATATGCTACAATAAGCTATGATATGATATGCTACCATACGCTACAATAAGATATGATATGATATGCTACCATACGCTACAATAAGCTATGATACGATATGCTACCATATGCTACAATAAGCTATGATACGATATGCTACCATACGCTACAATACACTATGCTACCATACGCTACAGTAAGCTATAATACGATATGCTACCATACGCTAAGCTACAAAACGTCACACTATTAGTCATTAGCACAACATGTTACATTTAATATGATGGATCATGCTGTGTTACATTGTGTTATGTAACATTCTAAAATGTGACATCATGATATGAAACGTTATGGTAGAACACCACAGGATGCTTCAGTGATTGTGATTGAGCTCTAAATGTTTGTTATTACTTTACATTGAAAGCATGAATCCTTGTAGACTTTTTCTCCAAGTCTGTTTCTTTTTGTTCTGGCAGATAACGTTAGCAGATAAACTTAACCTTGTGATAACACTTATGTCTATCTGGTGAGTCAACTTTAGTTAAACCTTAAGTCCTTGGTGTGATGAGCTCCTGTTGTGGTAAAAATGCTCTGACCAGGAGAGCTGAAGCTGGATTGAGACTTCTGTCTGAAAGGTGTTCTCATGTAAAATGTACCGTATATTAGAACACTCCTGTTAGCGGGTTGAATCAGGAGAAAGGAGCATAAATATAAAGAATAAATCTGCTGATTTATCAATAAGCCCACTGAGCCCACAGGGGAGGAAACATGCATAAACAGATTAAAACCACTCCATCTACAGAGTTTATGCGTAGTATATATGTGTGTGTGTGTGTGTGTGTGGGTGTGTGTGTGTTACCTGTCCCAACTATGCGTGGATCAGCGAAATGTTTGGCCAGGATGGCGGCCAGCTGGGTCAAGGTTTCCTCGTAGCCTGAGGGCAGAAAAACACATGAATGAATAACATGTTCAGTGGAGCAGAGGAGCTGAGGCAGCAGGTTCCATGAGGCAGTAAGGTGGGTCAATAAATCGATGTGTAAGGTGAGTGTCACACAGGTTAATGCAGGGCTGCGACACCGCAGACCCCCCCCCCAATCATGATGGTCAGTAATACATGGATGCAGAAACATAAGAGCTGTTATTACGCTCTGGTGTTGTGAGCAGAGGAAAGAGGCTGACAGAGATTCTTCCTGATGGTAAGATCACCTCCATCTGTGTCTCTTCATTAACCCTTTATTAGTTCAATAATTAAGATGAACGTTAACATTTACAGAATCCAAACGTGTGTGTCTGTAGTTCCAGCTTTCTGGTGTCCTTATCCAAACCGTGTTCAGCTGTTTCAGAGTGACCATGAATGTTGGATTCACTGATGAAATGTTTAATTGAACTCATCATATCTACAGAGAGTGTGATTTTAACTAGAGCTGGGCCATACGGCCTATCATTTATATGGGGGATTGTGTTTTTTTGCCTGCTATGGTACGTGTTTTATCACAGTACTAGAAAAACCCACAGAGGGTGTTGATGCTTTTTTTCAGCTTTTTAGTCATTATTTTTTGTTTTCTTTTATAAATAATTATTTTGACAGTAGGGAAGGATTTTTAATTTTAATACTTAAATAGTACCTGTAACAGGTAATAATCTCTGCAGACAGACTCAGGCTGTCAGTGGCCAAAAATGTCCAATCACACCCATTTAAACCACAATTCTTGCAGTAAAAAACATTTATTTTTGATATTATGCTTCTATTCTGATAAATTTGCAGTTTTTCCATCACCAAATGTCAGAATACTTACTGTATTTGGCAAGAGAGGAACTGGACCATAGTGGCGCTAAAATAATAATTTATTAAAATCTGCATGGTGCACAAAGTTGAGGTAGGTTTCATTCAAAAGCGTAGTTCTACAGACAGCATCAGATGCTTCATGACATCATGTTTGGCAGTTTTTGGACTCGAAGTAACCGTTGCTGCTCGTTCCCTCAACGCTGAAAAAGGGTTTGATAGGGTGGAATGGGTTTCTATTGTTTGAATGACAGAACTTGGTGTTGTAGACATTTATAAAAGAACGCCAAACAGAAAAATGTTTTTCAGTGTCGCATTTAAGGCACTACCTAATGTTGCTGATGTGTAACGGTCATGACAATCGCTTTCCTGGATTTCTGTATTGCTGCTGCTGTATGCTGGTCATTTTATGCTCTACACTTTATATCTCTGATAGAATAGGATTTATTTATGGTTTTATTTCTCTAGTGTGTTAAGCCTTAGCCTTTAAAATACATATGTGAAAATTTAGACTCCTTTTTACCCTTATACAGTTTGTATGCAGTAGGACTTATTTATTGCCCCATATAGTGAATGAATAGTGTATTTTTTGTACTTTGACTTTTCAGTTGTGGTCTTGTCATGTGTCTGCCCTTGTTTTGGGACTTTTATCTTTGTTTTGTGTCTGTTTTATCCCTTTAAAACCCACCATTATGCAAGTCCACCAGGACATATTCTTACATTTTAACATACTGTAGTGCCATTTTGGGGAGTATTTTTGTTTGCTTAATATCAATATAACCCTTATATCCCAAGTTTTAATAACATGTTTTGACTTATGTCTTAACTACTACAATAAATTGCTTAAAAGTGCAATAAAGCTAAAAAAATGAAAATCTTTTCTGTTTTTTTTTTTTACATATATTTCAAAATACAGAAATTGCACAGCTGTATCCCTCAAATTTGTCAATGTAAAAAAGTTGCACAATATCCTTTGGAACCACAGGAAATTTATTTGGAGTCTGTACATAACTTGCTTTTTGAGATATAGTCAATTGTGTAACCTGTACAAAAACTAAGGAGCCAGATGAGTAGTTGGACTCTTCATCCCACACTGTAATTCGTTCCAAAGCTTCATGCCTGCTGTAAGACTGTTTGGCATGACCAGGGTTTTGCCAATCCATAACTACATATGTGTGGAAGTGTGTCAGAGGTGTGTGTGACGGATGTCTGTTTTGTGTGGGTTGTGTGTCTTGTAAAAAAGTAGGGGTGAAATGAGAGCGAGGGCGAGTACGTGTGCAGACAAAGTTCTTCAATGTATTCCATCACTGCTCTGAAACATGGTGAATGTGTGCAACATTAGTGTAACTCCCCAGACTGATCGATCTATCTTATCCAGTTTCAAATCTATCCACAATCAAAAATGGATGTGCTTATCGTAGCGCCTGCGCTACGCTGGGTTCAGGGTTAAGTGGGACAACAGCAGTGTTAATTTCGTTGACTAAAACTATGACTAAAAATGTTCTTTTTTTCCATGACTGAAACTAGACTACCAAAACTAGATCTGTGATGACTAAAACTAGACTAAGACTAACAAAGATAGATCTGTGATGACTAAAACTAGACTGAGACTAACAAAAATAGATCTGTGATGACTAAAACTAGACTAAGACTAACAAAGATAGATCTGTGATGACTAAAACTAGACTGAGACTAAACAAAAATAGATCTGTGATGACTAAAACTAGACTGAGACTAACAAAAATAGATCTGTGATGACTAAAACTAGACTAAGACTAACAAAAATAGATCTGTGATGACTAAAACTAGACTGAGACTAACAAAGATAGATCTGTGATGACTAAAACTAGACTAAGACTAACAAAAATAGATCTGTGATGACTAAAACTAGACTAAGACTAACAAAAATAGATCTGTGATGACTAAAACTAGACTGAGACTAACAAAAATAGATCTGTGATGACTAAAACTAGACTGAGACTAACAAAAAAAGATCTGTGATGACTAAAACTAGACTGAGACTAACGAAAATAGATCTGTGATGACTAAAACTAGACTGAGACTAACAAAAATAGATCTGTGATGACTAAAACTAGACTGAGACTAACAAAAATAGATCTGTGATGACTAAAACTAGACTGAGACTAACAAAAATAGATCTGTGATGACTAAAACTAGACTGAGACTAACAAAAATAGATCTGTGATGACTAAAACTGACTAAAACTAAGTTTAGTTCCCATCAAGATGACTAAAACTAGACTAAAATGTTTTTAATTTTCTTCAGACATTCAAAATCTGTGATATTTCTCCACTGTGGGTAAATCTGTCTACAACAACACACCTGTATCTATTCTTCCTCTCAGCTGTAGAAAGCAGGGACCCCAGGGTTGGCAGAGAACACACTACCATGATTTGGTACCAGATTTAGGTAAGAGAATAAATGCTTGGACTAAAAGTAAAGACTTAAATGTGAGGACTTTTATGGACTAAAACTAGACTAAAACTAAAAAGGGTAGAAATGACTAAAATGTGACTAAACTAAATACTAAACATATAAATTATAAATAACAAAATATTTAAACACTAAAACCAAGACTAAAATTAAAGATAGCTGCCAAAATTAAGACTGGACAACAGATGGAAATTAGCAACTCGCTAAATCTGGTGCAACCATGTTTTCATTGATTTTTTAGTAATGATCAATTTCACTGCACACCGACCGTGATAAATAAATAAATAAATAAATAAATAAACTACATGGGGAACAGATCTGGAAACCATTAACAGGCCAGAGTGAAGATAAGCTGGATGAACACTGGGTTGATGGATTTGGTAGGAGACAAAAGAACATTTTCATGTTTTTATTCTATAATTTTAGCCCCACTAAAGCGATGCTGACCCCTCCTGGTTTGGAGTGGGAGTTGTTGTTGTAACAGACTAAGACGTTTTGTTGTATGTTTGTTGTGACTGAATTTTTTATTATAGAATAAATAAAACAAGTCATTAAAAAATAATAATACAAACTTAAAATGCTGTAACTGCTTTAAAGCAGCAGCTGCTCTATGTTTAAATATACTTTTGCTTGCGATGTTTGCTGCAAAACGATGTATGATGTGTTCAAATCAAAATTCAATAAAAATTGTTCAACAGAAAAAAAAAAATAACATAAAAATCAAAGTTGTTGGTCATTATTGTCATATTCAAGGCTGTCATGATCAGCTTACAGGAAAACCAATTTGCATGTAGGATATGAAAAATATTTAATTTTTGTGGTTTTTACATTGTAATCTGAGTTTTTGCATTAAAATGGGATCTATTAGAGCCCGACCGATTTATCAGCCGTCAACATCGGCCAAAATGTAGCCGATATATTAACTTTTTTTGCGGGGATTGTCTCTGCTCCTGTCGCTCTGTGTTGGGTCTCCATGCTGATCTCAGCCTGAGTGCCTGTCCCCTCGCCCTCAGACACAGAGTTCAGCAGCAGCTCTCCCTCCCTCCCTCAGTGTTGTCAACTTAGCGACTTTGTCGCTACATTTAGCGAGTTTTAAGACCCCTCTAGCGACTCTTTTTCAAAAAAGCAACTAGTGACAAATCTAGCGACTTTTTCTGGTGTTACTGGAGAGTTTTGGAGACTTTGACGTGAAAGCACGCATCGTTGCTCTTCTCACTGAGCAGCGCTGCTGCCGTGAGCCCCTCTCCGTCCCTAAGCACTCACAGGCAGCCTCGTCCTCGCGCAGTTCGACTGCAGCAGAGTAGAGGACAAACGCTCGTTTCAGACTGGGATCGTGTCTGCTTGCGTGTGCCGCGCGTGTCAGCTCCGGTTCCTGCCGGTGCGGCTTTCACACAAGGCGCGAGTTTTCTGCGTGTCAGCTGCATCTCCCTGCTCTCAAAGCGACTTGATTCAGTGTATACAGAAGTGTGTCGGGAACTTTTCAAAATAAAAGCATTCTGTAGAAGTGAACGGAGTTTCTCTATAGAAATGCTAAACCAGTCTTTTACTTTGAAAAGCACAAACCAGAAAAGCATTCATACGGTGTTTATCTTTCCTGTGACATATTCTACCAGTGTGGAGACAGAAAGCTTCACTAATAGTAGATCTTTAGAGAACAACTTTATAAAACAGGCACATTTAAGCTTGTGGCCTTCCTCAGGGTTATCAAGAAACACACTGTAAACATATTCTATGTGCATATTTGCCACAACCATGTAAATATGGCTCTCCATTTATCATTTTCCTGTCTAATATGGTCCACAGCCACAATATAAGACTATTATAAAGCATTTTAATGTCGTCTAAGTTGCATCTTTGTGAAATGAACAAAGGTAAATGCAACTGGTTATTCACGTGTCCACATTTGTGCTCATGTACAGTATATATCCTGTGTAAATTAATGTTCTTATTTCATATATCAGCCAAAATATCGGTCATCGGCCAATATAACGGATATCAGCGTTTTTTAGCCCCCAATATCGGTATCGGCATCGGCCTTAAAAAATCCATATCAGTCAGGCTCTAACATCTAAAGATAATTTTAAAAAATTAATCAAATTTTAAAATTTATGATCAGGTCTGTACTTGATTTAAAAAATTAATCCAAAAGAAGAATGAAAAATATTAATGTTTTTGTTATTTAGCATGGCGTTTATTTTTGGTCACAAACACCCTCAGTGTGACTATTACATTTACAGCTTCTGAGGCATAAATAGGGTTAAATATTAAAATGAGTTCAGGTCTGTCAGCCCTGCTTTGACCCCTAAAAACCTGCGATGGCAGACTGAAGTCCGGTCTGAGCAGAAGATGACAGGAAATAAATCTGTGTAACTGCTCCTGCAGCTTTAAGTTTCATTTCTCTCCTGCTGACGACACGTTTCCTGATGTGGACCTCCACAATAAAAGCACATGACTTAAATGCTGATGCTTTGACTTAAATAACTACAGATTCTATATTCAGGTACAGTCAGATATAGCATATTTAACGTAACGCTAGCAGAGATGCGCCTCTGAGCTGATTCAACGCCACATTTGGGCCGTTATTTCTCACTGAGAGGGAGGTGGAGGGTCCTGAGGATAGAGCAGAGGAGCAGAGGACATCATTCTCTCGTCTGTTCCTTCTGTCGTTCCTCTCCTCTACCCTCCCTCCCTGCCTTCCTTCCTCCTCCTTGTTTTTATTTGCTATCAGAGTAACAAAAACATTAAAATGCCTCCATTAAGCTCCATGTTTGCCTCTAGCTGTACTGCTGGAGACTCTGCGGTCGCTGTTGGAGTCAAAGACGAAGGAGACGGAGGAGAAACACATCCAATGGAGCTGAAAATCTTCCCTCCATCCCTGAGCCACTGCTGTGGAAACATTCTGTCCTGCCGTAGGACTCCACATTAAAAAGTCACAGAAAATAAAAACCGCACGTCTACGGTTTATATTTGTTAACTGAACAGCAGACACAGATTTCCTGTTTTCATTACTCCACAGTCAAGCTTCACAAACTTTACCCCTCCACAGCTCTGCCATGTCACAAATGTAAATTAGATAGCGGCACCTTCTTGGATTTATTTTTGGGAATTTACAAGTTTTGTTTTTTAACTCTCTCTCTCTCTCTTTTCACTGAAAAAAAAAAACCCTAAAAAGAATAGGAAGTATAAATACTTCTGAGAATCCTGACAGTCCTGATCATGGGTTTTCTGGAGTCCAGGTTCAGGGGGCCAGCGTTTGTTACCTGGCAGTTCGTCCATGCTGTTGGCTGGGCTGAAGTAGTTCTTGAGGGCGCTGTAGGCGTTCATGGCCACATTGAGGTAGAACTCTGGCGCGAAGGCAAACAGCGAGCCCGTGTTGTCAGCGTGTTCGATGGTTCGGATACAAACACAAAGCAGCCAGTAGACGTCCAGCATCTTGTCCTGAACACAGAGAGACAAACACCTTTAATTCACATTTAAGTCATAATGATGCTGATTCTATATGTCCTTAAAAAACAAAGTACAGCAGTAGTACTGATTTACCCATAATCCTAGAGTGTCACAGCACTACATTGCCAAACTTTCATGTTAAATCCAGGACGCATGCTAAAATCTAACTCAGTGGCTGTTTTTCAAACAAAGACCATTTAAAATGGGTAATGAAGATCTGCTCATTGGCGCTGGTAGTCTCACAGTTAGTGAAATAAGGATCAGCAGAGGTCAGTGAATGTGTCTCAGTGATTTTAGTACAAAGACAACTGAGTCTGGAAGGTCGTGTTACTGGTTCATTAGTATTCATGGCTACCGTTACACCACAAAGACAAAAGAACACACATTATTCTTATATTTAACTCTCTGGCTGATGGATTTGGTCCCCTGATAACTGTTAAACTCTACAGTTTTCTTATTGTATGCTTTCAAATCCCTGAAGATCCCAGTGTTCCCATTTACTACCATTCATCCTGATGGGATGTTTTCACCCAGACATGGGTCAGGGCCGGGATTATTTAGACTAAAGAACCCGCGTGGATTTCTCTTATCAACTGAACTCAAAGCTTAAAAAAACCTTCAGCATGAAAGATCAGACAGGAGTTAAATGATTCTATCTCTCTGTCCTTCCCTAGTCCATACAGCATGTTTTTAAACCCTGTCTCTAAATCAGTGTTACTCAACCCTGCTCAACCAAAGAGCCAGTTTGTTGAAAAAACACATTTGCAAGAGCCACAATCTAAGTGGTGAAAAGTGGCAAAAACGGTAAAAAAGCAGCAAACACTGGGAGAAATACTGGGAAATATGCAGACAAAAAATAGAGGTTTTAGATGAAAGCCTACTGTTTAAATGTGAGAAAACATACTGATTAATGTTTCTTGCAATGGATGATTTTTTAGGAAAATTTTTCCTTTTAAGGTTTTCTGGGGGAATAATATTTCAAATTAAGACATAAAAGAGCCACAAATCATCACAAATGAGCCACACGTTGAGTATCACTGCTCTAAATAGTAAACCCATCATCATATCTAGCTGTAGTCGGTTGGTTACGGCAGCTTTACCTAAAGGTGTGAACAGTGACAGACGTTTTCTTACCTTCTATCCTATCATTATCTTTACTTTCATGTCCCGTTTGCTCCTGCAGAGTTTCATCTATT